>NW_011381774.1:0-680 GCF_000754665.1 Bison bison bison
ATCGGAGGAGAGCAACTCTGTCCCTGAGGTACCCAGGAACCCTGTCTTCCTGACTGGCTCCCTGAGCACACGGGCGCGCTGCCCCAGGGGCAACTTCAAGCTTGAGCACCGTTGCAGCTTCAGGTGGCCCTGGCTCTCCCAGTTGCTGCTCGGGCGCGGCTGCACTGCTAGGCAGGCAAAAGGTTTGCCAGGACACGCCCACTTTGCGCTGGGCCGACATTGGCCGCCTGTCACAGGCTGGCAGAGGGCCCAGGATTCCAAGGGGCGTGTCCCAGGAGCGAATCACTTTAGACTCCATTTGATTGGTTCTGGAATGAGGTCAGGAGGTCAGGGTGGAGAGTTCAGCCCCTTCCCGTCGCCATAGTAGGCGGGCCTGGTGGCAGAGGGTTCTGCGTATGCGTCTCTCCCTTGCGCCGTTCCCTGGCTCTTGCCCAGTAACCCGTTGGTAGTAGGACCACGTAGACTGCGGCCGGCGGGCGGCCCGTGAGGGCCGTCTGCCGTGCTCTAGCGTCCAGCTGTTTGCAGCTCCGGGCTTCGGCGAGAATACCATGGAGAGTGAGACGGGGCCAGAGGAAGGCGGCAGCATTCCGGGATCCTGGATCTTAGTTGTGAGCCCGGGTCTTCATGAGGGAGGGGCCCTGGCGCCTACCAGCTCGGTGGGGGCGGCAGAGGCGATGCAG
>NW_011381775.1:0-636 GCF_000754665.1 Bison bison bison
TCTATGTAATTAGTTTCCTCAGTTGATAAAAGGCTGATGTTAATGTGGTCAAAGTTTGAATCCTTTTCCTTGCCACAATTATCTTAATTTCAGATGTTTGCCATTGGTTATAAATGGAGTGGATAAGGGCATCATAGATCGGTCAGTTTAATTCATTCATTCATTTATTATATATTTATTGGGTACCTACTATGTGCATGTTGATATCTAATTGATTTTTAATAGCTGCATCATAGTTCATAGGCAAGATATAAACTTGGCTTATTCAACCATTTTTCAGATGTATATTCATTTTTTTCCCTAGTTTTTTTTTAAATAGTCACAGTATTTTAAAAAAATCCTTGTAAACATATCCTTCCATTCATGACATACAAGATAGGAATGATCTCTATCAGTACTATTGTTCAACATTGTTTTGAGGTTCTAGCTGATGCCATAGGAGAAGGCAATTGGCTACCCCACTCCAGTACTCTTGCCTGGAAAATCCCGTGGATGGAGGAGCCTGGTAGGCTGTAGTCCATGGGGTCGCTAAGAGTCGGACATGACTGAGCAACTTCACTTTCACTTTTCACTCTCATGCATTGGAGAAGGAAATGGCAACCCACTCCAGTGTTCTTGCCTGGAGAATCCCAGGGA
>NW_011381776.1:0-747 GCF_000754665.1 Bison bison bison
CCTGCTTGCTTTTTCGGGGTGGGGAGTGAGAGGCATGGTTGGGAGGCAGGGGCTGGTGTGTCTGGGGTGGCCTGAGGCTGAAGAAAGGGGTAGTGGACATCCCAGGACAGGCTGAACGGGCCCTGGGACATCACCCAAACAGGCAGGGCCCTAGGTTGTGAGCCACGCACAGGCTGCTGGCCCAAATCTAGACCAATGGCCGAAAGGGTAGTGGACGGCACCCTTATGGACATGCCCCTAGACTGGAGGGCATCTTCCCTGGTTCCTGGGCTCCAGCTCCACCACGTGGCCAGATTCTGCTCCAAGGAGCTAGCAGGTTTTGCATCTGCCGCTTCCCCGGGGGCTGTCATTGACCTGGATCTGGAAATTCCAACCACGGGTTCCTGCTCCGCAATTCGAAAAACACACTCCTGGGTCCCACAAGACCTTTAATAACCTTTAATAACTGGGCGTTCGCCTTGAGTATCCAAAAGATCCAGTGGCTGGATACTTTTCTCCATGGGACAGAGTACCTGTTGCTGTCCGGATGCTACGGGAGTAGGGAAAATCCCCACCATTTGCGTGTGTACGCATTAACATCCCTGAGAGGAAACAGTTGATCTGCATTGTTCGGGGACACCAGAACCTTAGGGTACAGAGCTCGCTCTGTGTCTCTTTATCTCTGCTTCTGGCATAGCACTGTTTTGGGTTATCCTTCTGTGTGTGTACCAGGGCTGGTGTCTATGTAGTTCCATCTCTTTAAGTGAT
>NW_011381777.1:0-729 GCF_000754665.1 Bison bison bison
ATGGCGTTCATTTTGTCCCCCAAACTCATTTATTTTGTAAGGAAAGTTTGTAAATCTTAATCTCTCTCACCTAGTTTTCTTATCACTACTTCCCTCTCCTCTCTGGCAACCACTTATTTGTTCTCTGTATCTGTGACTACATTATTGTTTTGTTATTTTAGTTCATTGGTTTTGGTTTTCGGTTTCCACATACAAATTACATCATACTTGTGATGTATGATGTATTTGTCACTCTGACTTATTTTACTTAGCATAATCCCCTCTAGGTCCTTCTGTGTTGTCACAAATGACAAGATTTTATTTTTCTTTATGGCTGAGCAAAAATTCATGAATACCACCTCTTATCCATTCACATTCTTGATACACACTTTGAAAAAATAACCATAAGTGAAATTGCTGGATCATACGGTATTTTTAATTTTGGGGGAAAACTGCATACTTAGTGTATATAACTTAAAATATAAGTCAGTAATGCACCCTAATACCTAAGGTTGGTATTTTCTGTAACTGAATTATTTATAGTGACACTTGGACATCTATCAGTTCAGTTTAGTTGCTCAGTCATGTCCGACTGTTTGCAACCCCATGGACTGCAGCATGCCAGGTTTCCCTGTCCATCACCAACTCCTGGCGCTTGCTCAAATTCATGTCCATTGAGTGGGTGATGCCATCCAGCCATTCCATCCTCTGTTGTACCCTTCTCCTCCTGCCTTCAATATTTCCCAGCAT
>NW_011381778.1:0-741 GCF_000754665.1 Bison bison bison
CAAGGGATTTCTGTGTGTTGACTTTATATCCTGCAACTTTACTATATTCATTGATCAGTTCTAGTAATTCTCTGGTGGAGTCTTTAGAGCTTTCTATGTAGAGGATCGAAGAAGGCTGAGCGCTGAAGAATTGATGCTTTTGAACTGTGGTGTTGGAGAAGACTCTTGAGAGTCCCTTGGACTACATGGAGATCCAATCAGTCCATTCTGAAGGAGATCAGCTCTGGGATTCCTTTGGAAGGAATGATGCTAAAGCTGAAACTCCAGTATTTTGGCCACCTCATGCGAAGAGTTGACTCCTTGGAAAAGACTCTGATGCTGGGAGGGATTGCGGGCAGGAGGAGAAGGGGATGACAGAGGATGAGATGGCTGGATGGCATCACTGACTGGATGGACGTGAGTCTGAGTGAACTTCGGGAGTTGATAATGGACAGCGAGGCCTGGCGTGCTGCGACTCATGGGGTCGCAAAGAGTTGGACACGACTGAGCGGCTGATCTGATCTGATCTGATATGATGTAGAGGATCATGTCATCTGCAAACAGTGAGTAGGTTTTTGTTTTTGAAAGTGAATTTATTTATTTATTATTTATTTTAAACTTTACAATATTGTGTTAGTTTGCCAAATATCGAAATGAATCTGCCACAGGTATACATGTGTTCCCCATCCTGAACCCTCCTCCCTCCTCCCTCCCATACCATCCCTCTGGGTCTCCCAGTGCACCAGCCCCAAGCATCCAGTA
>NW_011381779.1:0-742 GCF_000754665.1 Bison bison bison
CAGTGACTGACAAGCGCTGATCATGGGACTGTGCACGCACTGATCACGTGACTGCGCATGCACTGATGAAGTGGCTGATCAGGCACTGATCACATGGCTCATCATGCACTGATCACGGTTTATCAGGCAATGATCAGTGACTGACAGGCGTGGATCATGGGACTGTGCACGCACTGATCACGTGGCTATCATGCACTGATCACGTGACTGCGCATGCACTGATGACGTGGCTGATCGGACACTGATCACGTGTTTATCAGGCAGTGATCAGTGACTGACAGGCGCTCATCCTGGGACTGTGTGCGCACTGAACACCTGGTTGATCAGGAACTGACCACCTGACTGCACATGCAGTGATCACGTGGCTGGTCGTTCAGTGATCACGTGTTTATCATATGTTGATCACGTGACTGACAGGCGCTGATCACCTGACTGTGCCGTCAGTGATCACGTGGCTGATCATGCACTGATATCGTGACTGAGCATGCCCTGATCATGTGCCGGGAGCCGGTGAGGCATTCCACTCTGGACAAAGGTCATGAGGAAGGAGGACTCGGCATACGCAAATGCGGGATCGAGCCTCAGGAGTCCACCCGGATATTCTCGACCATCTCCCCCCCAAAAAAACCAGAGTCTGCCTACTTTCTTGCTTTGTGCTCTCACCTCTGATTTTACTGGGGTCTGTCCCCCACCTCCATCTCGCTCTCTCTGTCAAAGAATTAACTTACAGCTCCAATTCATA
>NW_011381779.1:4401-5361 GCF_000754665.1 Bison bison bison
CATGCACTGATCACGTGACTGGGCATGCACTGATGACGTGGCTGATCGGGCACTGATCACGTGTTTATCAGGCAGTGATCAGAGACTGACAGGCGCTGATCATGGGACTGTGCACGCACTGATCACGTGGCTGATCCGGAACTGACCACCTGACTGCGCCTGCAGTGATCACGTGGCTGGACGTTCACTGATCACGTGTTTATCATACGGTGATCATGTGACTGAGAGGAGATGATCACGTGACTGTGCCGTAAGTAATCACGTGGCTGATCATGCACTGATATTGTGACTGAGCATTCCCTGACCATGTGCCGGGAGCCGGTGAGACATTCCACTCTGGACCAAGGTCATGAGGAAGGAGGCTCGGCATACGCAATTGCGGGATCGAGCCTCAGGAGTCCACCGGATATTCTCGAGCATCTCCCCCCAAAAAAAACCAGAGTCTGCCTACTTTCTTGCTTTGTGCTCTCACCTCTGATTTCACTCGGTGCTGTCCCCCACTCCATCTCCCTCTCTCTGTCAAAGAGTTAACTTACAGCTCCAATTCAAAAAGTTCCTTGTCATTCTTCCTTTTAACTTCCAGCTGAGTCTCCATCTGGAGCGCGGAACCCACCACGCTTACTAATTATGCCTGGGCTGCTTAAACCCACTTGAGAAGGTTTCTAGGGTGAGGCACCTTCCGCTATTCGAGAGGGCGCCTTCGGCCTACGAAAGTGGTGCAAACGTCTTCTCTTGAAGTTTGATTGGTCTCCCGCGTAAACTAAGCTACTCAGTCTCTTTTCTCCACCGAATTTTCCTACTGAGCTATCTTCATACTATTATTCTTGCCATCTCTGATGAGCATATAAATAGTCGCCTAGGCCATCTCTCCTTCGAATACACTGGATCAGCTTGGGCTGGTCCCCGGCAGGTGGCGCCCAAACAGGGACCCTCAGGAGGCAATACTCAAAGAGCTGAGCG
>NW_011381780.1:0-710 GCF_000754665.1 Bison bison bison
GCACCAGCCCCCAAGCATCCAGCATCATGCATCGAACCTGGACTGGCAACTCGTTTCCTACATGATATTTTACATGTTTCATTGCCATTCTCCCAAATCTTCCCACCCTCTCCCTCTCCCACAGAGTCCATAAGACTGTTTCTATCTGATAGGCAGAGTGCCTGAAGACCTATGGGTGGAGGCGTGACATTGTACAGTAATCAGGGATAAAGACCATTCCCATATAAAAGAAATGCAAAATGACAAAGTGATGAGGCCTTGCAAAGATCTGAAAAGACCAAAGACGCAAAACAAAAAAGGGAAAATGAAAACAATACCCATTTGAATGCAGAGTCCCAAAGAATAGCAAGGAGAGAGAAAACCTTCCTCAGTTATCAAAACCAGTTAATAGAGGAAATAAATACAATGGGAAAGCCTACATATCTCTTCAAGAAAATCAGAGATACCAAGGGCAAATTTCATGCAAAGAGGGGCACAATAAAGGACAGAAATGGTACGGAGATAACAGAAGCAGAAGCTATTAAGAAGAGGAGGGAAGAATACACAGATGAAATATGCACAAAAGATCTTCATGACCCAGTTAAGCACAATGGTGTGATCACTCACCTAGAGCCAGACGTCCTGGAATGCAAAGTCAAGTCGGACTTTAGAAGCATAACTATAAATAAAGCTCATGAAGGTGATGGAATTCAGTTGAGCTCTTTCACATT
>NW_011381781.1:0-792 GCF_000754665.1 Bison bison bison
GAAAGGTAAGGAAAGTTCTATAGAGGGTTTAATCACCCTGGACCCTTTGTATCCACTACATTTACTCTTCTCGGACAACTCCTTTGTAGCTTAAGGGAAGAGAACTAAATTTAGCTCAATTCATAAACTGAAAAGATTCCCTGTGTTTGATCCTTTTCAGTTAAAACTATGGGTCCAGTACAAATCAAACTGGATGTCAAGGCTTTTTTCTTTGGGAATCTTAAGTTGCTTTACTACTGTGATGGAGACCGATAGGGCTACTTCACTTTGACTAAAGGCCAGCCAAATGGGAAAGGAGATGGAATGAATCAAATTCCCCTTTTGATCACTCAACAGGAGGTCCACAGGCACCAGGCCTCATTCTATTAACTGCCTCTGCTTCTCCAACTGCAGTCAATGATACACAGGTCCTGCTTGATCCTTGCAGGTGCCTCTCACCTAACAGGCATTTTAATGGTTGGCTTCCTTGACATGTCCCTGGGCTAGGTTAAGACACTCTGAGACAGTGTTCCTTCTGCCTTGGCTCCATGCCTGGAGTGCATGCATGCCTCTTCCTCAACTGGGACAAGAAGCCACAGCTCTCCACTAACTAAATCCCGTGTCTGGTCCAAACTCACAACATAGTTTCTCCATCAACTTCTCCACATCAGGCTTTCGGAACCATTTTATCTTAGAACAGCACAACAGAGGCACTTCACAGAGTTCAGCAGCACACAGGACCATACCACAACAAAGCCATTCCAATCTGGCTATATAGTTAATACTGAGATCTTCAAGGCATGAAAAGAGTTG
>NW_011381782.1:0-1007 GCF_000754665.1 Bison bison bison
GCTTCCTGTATCCTGCATTGAACCTGGACTGGCGATTCGTTTCTTATATGCTATTATACATGTTTTAATGCCATTCTCCCAAATCATCCCCCCTCCCTCTCCCACAGAGTCCAAAAGACTGTTCTATACATCTGTGTCTCTTTTGCTGTCTCACATACAGGGTTGTCGTTACCATCTTTCTAAATTCCATATATATGCATTAGTATACTGTATTGGTGTTTTTCTTTCTGGCTTACGTCACTCTGTATAATAGGCTCCAGTTTCATTCACCTCATTAGAACTGATTCAAATGTATTCTTTTTAATGGCTGAGTAATGCTCCATTGTGTATATGTACCACAGCTACAGGTGGCTAACAAACACATGAAAAGGTGCTCAACATCACTCATTATCAGAGAAATGCAAATCAAAACCACAATGAGGTGCCATTTCACGCCAGTCAGAATGGCTGCGATCCAAAAGTCTACAAGCAATAAATGCTTGAGAGGATGTGAAGAAAAGGGAACCCTCTTACACTGTTGGTGGGAAAACAAACTAGTACAGCCACTATGGAGAACAGTGTGGAGATTCCTTAAAAAACTGGAATTAGAGGATCTTCTTGTGGTTTATGTCAGAAGTGTTCTGCCTATGTTTTCCTCTAAGAGTTTCATAGTTTCTGGTCTTACATTTAGGTATTTAATTCATATTGAGTCTATTTTTGTGTATGGTGTTAAAGGGCTCCAATTTCATCCCTTTACAGGTATTTGACCAGTTTTCCCAGCACCACTTTTTGAAGGGACTGTTTTTAGTCCATTGTATATTTTTGCCACTTTTGTCAAAGATAAGGTGTCCATAGGTGCATTGGGTTTATCTCTGGGATTTTTACCCCTTTCCACTCATCTATATTTCAGTTTTTGTGACAGAACCATACTGTCCTGATGGCAATAGCTTTGTAGTATAGTCTGAAGTCAGAAAGATTGGTTCTTCCAGTTCCATTCTTCTTTCTCAAGATTGATTTGGCTATTTGGG
>NW_011381783.1:0-659 GCF_000754665.1 Bison bison bison
GAAAAACTTATTGAAAGTAAGAGTACTAGAGCTGGGTCTTATAATACGGGAGAGATTGAGCTTAAGTCTGATTCCAATAGGGACACAACTAGGATTTATAGCTGTGGAAGAGGATGGGTCCATGGGATTGCAAATAGAGACTAGGAGACTGCAATGAACAACAACAACAGAGTGGGTGTCAGTGAATGGAAACTTATTAAGAGGGCCATAAGGGTGAGGGTGGATTCTGGCTCAACTGAGAGGATCATTGCTGAGGCTAGGCAAGGCTGATAAGATATTGAGGCGAGTGATAAGGAATTTGATCTGATACTGAGGGTGGTCAGATGAAGGGTGAGGTATGTTTTCTAAACTGAACTAGCAGATTCTGACTTAGATTGGACTAAATGGGCAGGCGGCCCGGGATAAATACATGGCCCAAAGTTGGCAGTGCATTAATGAACTACTGCTGCATAACAAATTACCCCAAACTAACAGCTTAGATTGGACTAAATGGGCAGGTGCCCCGGGATAAAGACATGGCACAAAGTTGGCAGTGCATTAATGAACTACTGGTACATGACAAATTACCCAAACTAACAGCTTAAAACAATATTATCTCATACTGCTGCTGAAAGGAATCCAGGAGTAATTCAGTTGAGTGTTCTGGCTCAGGGTTTCAT
>NW_011381783.1:5154-5457 GCF_000754665.1 Bison bison bison
CAGGACCTTAGCCTCCTCGCCATCCTGGGTCTTGCCATAACCACGTCCACCATTTCAACAGGCCGGCCATGGCCCCCCAGACTGAAGGCCCCACAGGCAGGGGTTTCAAAGCCCCACCCCACCTGATTCGCCCTTTGTGAGTCCTCAGACCATGCACCTCCTCTTCCTAGTCCAAACACACCCAACAACATAGTAGTAATGGTGAGTGTGATTTGTAATTGGCCTAATTGCAGATATCTGGAGCCACGGTCTGGAGTTATCACTAGCCATCCTTTTCTTGTTCCCACCCTGGACAGGGTCACT
>NW_011381784.1:0-562 GCF_000754665.1 Bison bison bison
TTTGGCCTTTCACTAAAGATTCTGTGCCTGCCATGTGCTGTGGTCAGCATTGTGTAAGTGTCCCCCAGCCCCAAGATCTGAAGGGATTGGACCAAAGGATGTCTGAGGCCCTGAATCTCTGCATAATCATCTGTTTGGAGAAGTAAGACTGGAATGAAAAATTCATTTGAAGTTAACAGAATCAAGATTGGAACTAATGGAGAGTTTGTGTATTTGTGTACACACACACTTATATTAATATTTTCTCTCTGCCCCTTCCTTCCACCCCCCTGCAACATCTCCATGAGGTCAAGTTGACTTAGATAAGCTGGGTCAACTTGTTTCTACCTGACAATGAGAAGATTCCTTCTATGATGCTTACGTTTACAGCTATCCCTTTGAAAGTAGCACAGAATTTGCCTTCATTCCTCTTAGGTTTGGTCGAGGTGATCTGTCCAATCAAAGGAATGGTTTTGTCTCGACTGAAGGGACCATTATTGCCGCTGATGTTCCTGCGACGTGGAGGGTCCTCTGGCAGTGGGGAAAGTGGAGGAGGAAACAGCTTTTCTTCTTTTCTTCTATT
>NW_011381785.1:0-632 GCF_000754665.1 Bison bison bison
AATATATTCCTAAATATTTGAGTCTCTTAATTGGATGGTGAATGAGATACTTTCCTTAAGTTCTCGTTTTCATTTTTCATTGCTGGTGTATCAGAATGAAAGCAATTCCTGAGGATTAATTTTGTATTCTGCAGCTATATTCTATTCATTGATTAGCTCGAGTAATTTTCTGCTGGCATGCTTAGTATTCGCTGTGTGAAGGGTCATGCCATCTTTTAACAGGAATAGTGTTTTTTTTGTTGTTGTTTGTTTTTTTGTTTTTTTTCCAATCTGTATTCCTTTTATTCCTTTTCCCCTGATTGCTGTGTCTAGGACTAATTTAAAAACTAATTCCAATGTGTTTTTTTACCTCAGAAAAGCTTACTGATGAAATTACAAAGCACTGAGAAATCTCAATTCTATCAGATTCCCACAATAAAATCATGAAGATCTTAAGGAGTTAGGGGTAATTTTTTGGGAGGTGGGGAAACAGAAACTGTTTAAGTCTTTAGAAAAATGTATCATAATCAATTTAGCCTGGAATATTTGTAGTCTTTCCTTCAGTTTTCAGAAGATTCTACAGCCCTAAGAGTAAATGCAGGGCTTTCTAACGTGAAACCAAGAAACTCACCGAGAGCTCACCAAACTGTAAC
>NW_011381786.1:0-532 GCF_000754665.1 Bison bison bison
ACCCTTGCCTCACACATCTGGGACTGGCTGGTGTTCAATGGTGTCACTGCGTCCTTATTGGTATTCCTTTGGGGGAGTCTCCCTTTTTAGAGGGCTTCCCAGGAGGCGCTAGGGGTAATGAATCCATCTGTCAATGCAGGAGACACAGGTTCAATCCCTGGGTCGGGAAGATTTCCTGGACAGAAAATGGCAACCCACTCCAGCATTCTTGACAGGAGAATTCCATGGACAGAAGAGCCTGGTGGGCTACAGTACATGGGGTCGAAATGAGTTGGCCATGACCGACTGAGCACCCTTAGGGATCTTCCGATTTCTCCCCTGGGAGCACTTAGGTGGACTTCCTGTGATGCACTGCCACATTTTCCTTGGCCAGAAGTGGCCCCACAGCCCCTGATTCTTCCATAGATCACGCCACATGGACTCTGTCACCACATGGACCTCCATCGTTCTCTACAGTGACCTCCTGGGCAGGATTTGAGAGAGCTGCACTTGGTCTCTCTCTGGCCCATGGAAAATTTTTACCCCTAATAAA
>NW_011381787.1:0-578 GCF_000754665.1 Bison bison bison
CAGAAATAAATGAAAAAGAAACAAAGAGACCATAGCAAAACTACAACAAAGCTAAAAACTGGTATTTGAGATGAATAAACAGACAAACCATTAGCCAGACTCAATCAAAAAAAAAAAAAAATAACAGAGAAGACTCAAATCAACAAAATTAGAAATGAAAATGGAGAAATCACAACAGACAACACAGAAATACAAAGGATCATAAGAGACTACTATCAGCAACTATATGCCAATAAAATGGACAACTTGGAAGAAATGGACTAATTCCCAGAAAAGTATAACTTTCCAAAACTGAACCAGGAAGAAATAGAAAATCTTAACAGACCCATCACAAGCATGGAAATCAAAACTTTAATCAGAGATCTTCCAGTAAACAAAAGCCCAGGACCAGACGGCTTCACAGCCGAATTCTACCAAAAATTTAGAGACAAGCTAATATCTATCCTACTCAAACTCTTCCAGAAAATTATAGAGGAAGGTAAACTTCCAAACTCATTCTATGAGGCCACCATCACCCTAATACCCAAACCAGACAAAGATGCCACAAAAAAAGAAAACTACAGGCCAATATCACTGAT
>NW_011381788.1:0-607 GCF_000754665.1 Bison bison bison
CTCCCAGCCCTGAAGCTGATGGGCGTGTCTGCTCGCAGAGGCCTGGGGCCTGGTCGGAGCCAGACCCTGCTGGCTGCAGAGGGAGGGGGCTTCCAGGCGGAAAAAGCCAAGAGGACCTGTGTCCGGCAGCTCCGTGGCGCTTTCCGAGTCTGCGTGGGGCCACGAGCACGCAGATGTGAGTGCCGACCGGTGAGAAGATCGTCATTCTCACCTGAAAGCAGCTGTTTCCCGGTGGGTGGCCCTCACTCGCTTCACAAGGGCCTCGAGAGCCACCCCGTGCTGTGGGTGCGGAATCAAGGCAGGAGCCCCTCACTGCAGGATTGAAGCCGTCGGGGGACGTCCCTGCGGTCCGGCAGCTGAGACTGCGCTCCCAGTGCAGGGGCCCAGGTTCGATCCCCGGTCAGGAAACTGGATCCCACGTGCCGCAACGAAAACCCAGCGTAGCCAAATAAAACAGTTTTTAAAAATTAAAGCGTCTGTAATCACTGCGTCCGGGTGAGTGATTTCTGTCTCCTCCTCCTTCACTTCGTTTCTTAATTTCTTTCAACGTGCAAGCCTGGCGAGTTCTGAGCACACGGCCGCGTGTGCACACGGCCAGCGTCGAGGC
>NW_011381789.1:0-704 GCF_000754665.1 Bison bison bison
ATACTTAACAGGATTTTCTGGGCTTTTCTCAGATCTTACACTATTTGAAGTCACAGAAAGTCAACTTCTTGTGCAGTGTTACTGAATGTTTTTCCTGCTCCTCTGGTTCTGGATTCTTTCTTGCATAAATTGAAGGACGTACATTAAATCTTAATCTTTTTTGTTTTCTTTGTGGCTGTGCTGTGTGGCATGCAAGATCTTAGTTACCTGATCAGGGATTGAACCCATGCCCCCTGCATTGGGAGCCTTAACCACTGGACTGCCAGGGAACTCCCTTCAGTCTTAATCTTACACATTTCCATTCATATACTCCTTTGACCCTGCTGACCCGTGATTATAGATTATACTGTTTCATGCTAGACATAGTCTTATAAATTAGAAGCATAAAGTTCTGAACCTGAGTGCTAATCCAAGATTAGAGTGGAGATATCAAGAGAGAAATGAAGTATTTACTTTAAGGGATAGGTAGGCATTGAGAAAGTATCTGGTTACTGGGCTGTTGTGCTGTTTTTAAGTTTAAAAAATTGATAGTTTTCATATTCTGCCAATAAACTATTGCCAAGGGCTATTTCATACAGATAATTTTCATGGAGAACAAACTATGAATTTGGAGGATATTTTCCCTGGCTTCCCTGATAGCTCAGTTGGTAAAGAATCTGCCTGCAATGCAGGAGACCTGGGTTCGATCCCTGGGTTGGGAAGAT
>NW_011381790.1:0-508 GCF_000754665.1 Bison bison bison
CTGAAGGAGATGGGAATGCAGACCACCGGACCTGCCTCTTGAGAAACCTGTATGCAGGTCAGGAAGCAACAGTTAGAACTGGACATGGAACAACAGACTGGTTCCAAATAGGAAAAGGAGTAGGTCAAGGCTGTATATTGTCACCCTGTTTATTATGCAGAGTACATAATGAGAAATGCTGGGCTGGAGGAAGCACAAGCTGAAATCAAGATTGCTGGGAGAAATATCAATAACCTCAGATATGCAGATGACACCACCCTTATGGCAGAAACTGAAGAAGAACTAAAGAGTCTCTTGGTGAAAGTGAAAGAGGAGAGTGAAAAAGTTGGCTTAAAGCTCACCATTCAGAAAACGAAAATCATGGCATCTGGTCCCATCACTTCATGGAATTAGATGCGGAAACAGTGGAAACAGTGGCTGACTTAAATTTTTTGGGCTCCAAAATCACTGCAGATGGTGATTGCAGCCGTGAAATTAAAAGATGCTTACTCCTTGGAAGGAAAGTTTG
>NW_011381791.1:0-591 GCF_000754665.1 Bison bison bison
AAAAACAACCCTGAAACAACTAATAAAACAAATAATTTATCAGGAAATAATTCAAAACATTGTTTCCTACCATAGTGGCAGGAAACTAGAAATCAATTACAGGAAGAAAAAATAGGAAAAGCACAAACGCACAGAGAATAAATACCATGCTACTAAAAAAAATAGGTCAAAAATGAAATCAAAGATGAAATCACAAAATACCTCAAGGTAAGTGAAAATGGAAACACAACTTATCAAAGTATATTGGACACAGCAAAAGCAGTTCTAAGAGGGACACTTGCAGCAATATTGGTCTACCCCAAGAAATAAAAATCTCTAACAACCTAACCTACCATCTAAAGAAATTAAAAGAAGAAAGCCCAAAGTCAGCAGAAGCAAAAATAGTGAACATAAGAAAGGAAATAAAATTGAGATTAAACAATAGGATGAGTCCGTGAAACAAAGAGATGGGTTGTTTTTTTAAAAAGACTTTTAAAAATGATAAACCTTTAGCTAGGCTTTTCAAGGAGAAAAGAGAACTCAAAATAAGAAATGAAAGAGGATAAATAACCACAGATACCACAGAGATACAAATAATTATAGGAGAATATC
>NW_011381792.1:0-570 GCF_000754665.1 Bison bison bison
ATCCCTCCCACAGCGGCAGTGCTGCTGGCCACGCCCTGCGTGCACGTTCTCGGAGGGAACAGGGCCCAGAGCGTCAGGGTTCACGAGGCTGCCCTGCCCTGGGCCTCTCCGTGCAGAGGCCAGCGTTTCACACGGAGGTGCACCGGCATCTGGGGCTCGGCTGCTGCTAAGGGGCCACCCTCCCTTGCAGGTGCTGCTCTGGGTGGGCCTCTGGTGGGTCCGGCCCTGGGGCCCAGTCCTGCTCGAGCAACTCTGAGGGCAGGAGGCTGTCTGCTCTGTCCTGTTCACATCTCAGCTAGAAAGCTGGATTGGGCTTTTGAGGTTTTTTTACCAGCAGCTTTTAGCTATATGTCAGAATAAAGTCAGCCACAGAGTTCTCTCCTTGATCTGCTTGGCCCTCCATGTTTCTCTGAATTCTCAAAGCAGCTGATGCCCCAAATGGGGTGTGGGGTGGGGGTGTCAGGAGGGGCAGGGGCTGGGGCACCAGCTGCCAACCCAGGACTGACTTTTCTGTGTGTGTTTCCAGTTTACCTGCACGAATTCTCCAGATGTTTATACAGCATCCAGTAT
>NW_011381793.1:0-598 GCF_000754665.1 Bison bison bison
GTCAAAGATGAGGTGTCCATAGGTGTGTGGATTTATCTCTGGGCTTTCTATTTTGTTCCATTGATCTATATTTCCATCTTTGTGCCAGTACGATACTGTCTTGATGACTGTAGCATTGTAGTAGAGCCTGAAGTCAGGAAGGTTGATTCCTCCAGTTCAATTCTTCTTTCTTAAGATTGCTTTGGCTATTCGAGGCTTTTTCAGTTCCATACAAATTGTGAAATTATTTGTTCTAGTTCTGGGAAAAGTACCATTGGTAGCTTGATAGGGATTGCATTGACTCTATAGATTGCTTTGGGTACTATACTCATTTTCACTATATTGATTTTTCCAATCCATGAACATGGTATATTTCTCCATCTATTTGTGTCATCTTTGATTTCTTTCATCAGTGTTTTATAGTTTTCTATATATAGGTCTTTTGTTTCTTTAGGTAGATATCAGTTGAGTTCAGTTCAGTCGCTCAGTCATGTCCAGCTCTTTGCAACCCCATGAATCGCAGCACGCCAGGCCTCCCTGTCCATCATCAACTCCCGGAGTTCACTCAAACTCACTTCCATCGAGTCAGTGATGCCATCCAGCCATCTCATCCTCTGTC
>NW_011381794.1:0-656 GCF_000754665.1 Bison bison bison
TGATTAGTCACGTGACCTGTGCATGACCAGGCACGTGATCAGTGTATGATCAGCCACGTGATCAGTGCATGATGGACACGTGATCAGTGCATGATCAGTCAGGCGACCAGTATATTGTAGCTACGTGATCATTGCATGATCAGCCACGTGAGCACTGCATGATAGCCACGTGTTCTGTGCATGATCAGTCACGTGATCAGTGCATGATAAGTCACCTGATCAGTGCATTATCAATTACGTGACCAGTACATGGTATCTACGTGATCATTGCATGATCAGCCACGTGAGCAGTGCGTGATAGCCACGTGTTCAGTGCATCATCAGTCACGTGATCAGTGCATGAACAGTCACGTGATCAGTGCATGATTAGCCACGTGATCAGTTCATGTCAATTACGTGATCAGTGCATGATCAGTCACGTGACCAGTACATGGTAGCTACGTGAACATTGCATGATCAGCCACGTGAGCAGTGCATGATAGCCACGTGATCAGTGCATGATCATTTCGGGAGCAGAGTATGATCAGCCACTTGATCAGTGCATGATAGCCACGTGATAACTGCATGATCTGTCACATGATAAGTGTATAATCATCCACGTGATCAGTGCATGGGCAGTCATGTGACCAGTATATGGTAGCTGCGTGATCATTGCA
>NW_011381795.1:0-741 GCF_000754665.1 Bison bison bison
GGAGGGAGGGAGGAGGGAAAGAAAGAAGAGAGGAGAGGGAAGTAAGGAAATCTGGGCTGACGGTGGGCACCAAAATAAAGGCTGAGTAGTTGGAAACGGGATGTCAGAAACATGTGGGGGAATGGGGGGTGGGCGGGGGATTGTTACTCACCAGCTGGAGTGCTGTCTGCGTGACACACCAGCCCTATAGAGGGTTGGAGGAGGGGGCTTGGTCTTGTCAGAGCCTTCAGCTGCTACCAGCCCCACCTCACTGCACGCCCAGGAATCTAAGTCCCCGGGCTCTCTTTCCTCTGAGAAACAGGAATCTTGCCCAAACTTTCTCTTCTCTCATCAGCCATAAATTCAGACTTCCAATCCCCACTTATTTCAGAGACCAAAACTCTGGGCAGGCAATTCCCTGGCCATCCAGTGGTTACAGCTAAGCTCTCTCCTTGCCAATGGCTGGGGTTCGATCCCCGGTTTGGGGAACTAAACTCCCACAAGCCATGCCACACAGCCAGAAAAATAAAACAAAGCCTAGACCCAAATCCCTCTTTCCTCTACACCCAAGAATTCAGGTGCTTGGACTCCCCCTTTTTTCAGGAGACAATAATCTGAGTGCACAGTTCTCCTCTCTGGGGTGTGGGGGTCTGCACCCCCAGCTTCCTCCTTTCCCAGGGACCCAAGTGTCTCAGCTCCCATCTTTCTGTTACATCAAGGTTTAGGACTGAACAGTCCCCATTCCCAGGAATTCAGGTCCCT
>NW_011381796.1:0-856 GCF_000754665.1 Bison bison bison
ACTCCTTTCATTTCCTTGCAGTCCAAGGGACTCTCAAGTGTTTTCTCTAACACCACATATCAATAGCATCGATTCCTTGGAGGTCAAGATTCTTTAGGTCCAATTCTCATCTCTTTACATAGCTTTGACTAGACTGACCTTTGTCTGCTTTATAATGTGCTGTCTAGCCTGGTTGTAACTTTTCTTCTAAGGAGAAAGCATATTTTAATTTCCTGAACAGAGTCACCATCTTCAGTGATTTTGGAACCTGCTCCCCCCAAATAGTTTCTCACTGTTTCCGTTGGTTTCCCATCTTTATGCCAGAAAGTGATGGGACCAGATGCCATGAATCTCATTTTGAATGTTGAGTTTTAAGTCACTGGAATCACTCTCCTCTTTTACTTTCCTCAAGAGACTCCGTAGTCCTTTCCATGTTCTGCCACATGAATCGTGTCATCTGCATATCTGATGTTATTGATATTTCTCCCAGCAAAGTTGATTCCAAACCCTGTTGCATTCAGTCTGGCATTTTGTGTGATGAACTCTTCATGTAAGTTCAATAAAGAGGTTGACAGTACAGCCTTGAAATATTCCTTTCCCAACTCAGAACCTGTCTGTTGTTCCATTTCCTTTTCTGACTGTTGCTTCTTGAGCTGCATACAGATTTATCAGGAGGCATATAACATACTCTAGTAGTCCCATGTTTAGAAGAATTTAAAATGTTTTGTTGTGATCTACACAAACAAGTCTTTGACATAGTCAAAAAGGAGTAGATGATTTTCCTGGTGTTCTCTGGCTCTTTTGATAACCCAATGGGTGTTGGTAATTTGATCTCAGGTTCTTCTGCCTTTCTAAATCGAGCTTGAACATCTGGAAG
>NW_011381796.1:4951-5328 GCF_000754665.1 Bison bison bison
CAAAGAAGGCAGAAATGTAGAAGGATATGAAATGCCCCTCTCTCAATGTATAGATCAGAAGTAACACTTCTACATGGTCAATAGTTTTCCCAGAGCATCAGATAAATACTAGCAGAAGACCCTAGTCCCCAGAGTGTTCCATGTGGGTTTCAGATATACCTGGGTGGGAAGGAATTAAGATGGGAAAAGAAGTATAAGAGGAAGCAAAACAAACATTGAGCCTTGTGGTGGGAGATGGAGAAGCAGGGAAGAGATTTCCAGAATGAGGCAAGCCCCTTCAGTAAAGGGTAAATTGCTTTGGACTGAAAGGAAGCAAGGTAAGACAGCTGATGAAATATCATTTATATAGAGCAAAAGTTACACAGATAATGTGTGTC
>NW_011381797.1:0-778 GCF_000754665.1 Bison bison bison
GAGAAGGATTAGTCAGTACAAGGCAATGAAATGGAAGATGGAATTGCCTTTAAGGTGATATTGTACAAAGCATGCAAATTTGACTACATAGTAAGACACCTGAAATTTAAAACAAGGCTATTGGACTTTGGTCTTGAAATGATTACTAAGGACACCAATTTCAATACCTCTTACAATGGCTCCAAAATGCTCACCTCTCTAAAGCATAGTATTCTCTCTTACATTTAGCAAAACATTTCAGTGAAAGAAAAAGAGTGTGATTTTTCTACCACTCCCTTAACTACACAGATATTCGACAGATTTCACTGTCCGTTAGCTGCAAGAATGAGAACGTTGAACTTAACTTGGTGTTGTCCTATGGGGGTTACCATACCAAAACAGGGACATGACTTGATGTTCCCACTGCCATCTGAAGGAATGACCACAAATTTGAGATTGCCAATTATTTCTAGGTAGTCTTCATGACAGTGTGGATAGTCCAACAAGCAGGGACTCTGTTCAGAGTATTTCAAACTGAAATATATTTAGGATCCACCATTGATTTTGATCCTTGCTTACTCCATGACTTTTCTAGATTATTAAAATAAATGATCCCTTTTCTTCTTCTCCTCCCACCCCTTTGGATACATGTCTCTGTAACTACTACTGCATTTTAGGGAACTGTGGCCTGAAACAACATGCTTAGAATGGGTTATTGTAGACTGTAAATTTCATAAAAGCAGCAATCATTTTATAATTTGAATTCCCACATTTAACATTCATGTAAATACAATAAATA
>NW_011381798.1:0-588 GCF_000754665.1 Bison bison bison
AGCGGGGGTCTTATAATACGGGAGAGAGAGTGAGCTTAAGTCTGACTCCAGCAGGGACACAGCTGGGATTTATAGCTAAGGAACAGGGTGGGTCCATGTGATAGCAAAGAGAGACTGGGAGACTGCAAAGCAATGAACAACAACAGAGTGGGTGTCAGTGGATGGAAACTTATTAAGACGACCATAAGGGTGCTGGTGGATTCTGGCTCAACTGAGAGGATCATTGCTGAGGCTAGGCAAGACTGATAAGATATTGAAGTGAGTGATAAAGAATTTGATCTGATCTGAGGGTGGTCAGATCAAGGGTGAAGTGTGTTTTCTAAACTCAAGTAGCAGAATCTAGCTAAGATTAGACTAAATGGACAGGCACCCCGATATAAAGACATGAACCAAAGTTGGCAGTGCATTAATGAACTCCTGCTGCATAACAAATTATCCCAAAGCAACAGCTTAAAACAATATTATCTCATACTGCTGCTGAAAGTTGGGAATCCAGGAGTAATTCAGTTGAGTGTTCTGGCTCAGGTTTTCATGAGATTTTTGTCATCTGAAGCCTTGACATGGGCTGGTGGATTTCCTTCCAAGATG
>NW_011381799.1:0-900 GCF_000754665.1 Bison bison bison
CTGAGAGAAAAATCATTCGGCATGAAAAGGAGACACAGCTATGAACAGGTAATTAACATAAAACATACATATAAATAGATAATAAATACATATGCAATGACACTGACCCCTACGCAAAATGAAGATGTCAACAGCATGCTTTTTACCCAGTTGTACATTCGTACTTAAACAAGAATGTCTAGTCCAGCATGTGGCAGACTTTATGCAGAATACAACATTCATGCAAATTCTAAAGGATATGTATAGGCTTATGCGTTAAAATATTCTTAAAAGATGCAACAAAACCTGTATTCTGAGGCAAGAAGAGTGGGCTGGGGAAGAATGTGATGACAGAGACTTTCTGCCTCGTTCATCAACACTTTTGTATAAACGTAAGAAAGTATTTGGTCAGGCTACTTCTATGCCCTCGTGTGAGTCCTCTCTGTTCCTCTCTGTTCTTCCTGATGACACCTACAACTGCAAGTCATAATCACATTTACTAAAAATTCAAAGAAAAGGATTCGATATTATGGCAGATTCTAGAGACAAAGTGGATATACATCACACAGGATATTTAGTCTTTCCTCTTGAGATGTTGGCCCACTGCAGTTTTTCCGGACCCAAAAGGAAAATGGCTGTGAATACAAGCAATGATCCTATTTGAGAAATCTTTAACGTCTATTTCAGAAATTCTATTCAATATCAAAATGACACATTAAATAAATGTTCTGTTCAGATTTCTGTTAATGACTTTCATTAACTAACACACAAAAACAATGTCTGAAAAGCACTCTTATCCTCAAAATTAAATTAAGGTCCTGGGAAGTGGTTAGGATCTCTAATTCTGATCTTGGCACACAGGATAGGAAAGAAAGCCGATGACCACAAGTATGCACCCGCTCTACTTCCAACTCAAATTCA
>NW_011381800.1:0-584 GCF_000754665.1 Bison bison bison
ACCCAAATGCCGGCTCTGCAGCCAGCTTGCATGAGCCTGAGCATCCCATTTGGGAAAGGATAGTGTCCCGGCTACGATAAGGCTGTCCCTCAGGGCCTACCTCCAGACCCCCTCACTACATGTGTTTCTGTCAGTTATCTCTGATGGAAGAACCTTCCTCCCTGAGGTAGTACTTCAGGGGATCATCCCACACGTCATTGCTGATGAGCTGCTGGCAACCCGAGCAAGGTCAACCCAGGGCTGACCAGGCCCCGAACCTTCCCATGAGCAGCCAAGAACTCCACCATCAATCATCAACTTTGTGCAGGCCCAAAGCAACCCCACATCAGCAATCCTGTTCGATTCTGGGCCATTGTGGCCTGAAAGCCAGTTGAGAAAATTAAGGCTCCTTGTGTCTAGACTGTGGCTGGGGGATCCCCATTCAAAGTCCCAGAATCAGTGGACTGGAGTGGAATGACATGCCCTGTACCCTGCAGAAAGACAGGGGAGACTGGGGTGGACTCCACAGGTGGAGCATCTACATGCTTGCACACCCACATTCATCACCCTGGGAGCCACGTTTTACCAGTGATGTCAAGGTAATA
>NW_011381801.1:0-504 GCF_000754665.1 Bison bison bison
GTCCATGGGGTCGCAAAGAGTCAGACATGACTGAGTGACTTGACTTGACTTCACTTCTAATGTGGTCAGAAGTGGCCATAAACAATAGGTAATTTGAATGTTATACAAAGTGCAATAGGAAGCTGTGAGAAACTGAAAAATAAGGGCATCAATTTTGCAGTTGGAATGCATTTTCCCATCTTTGAAATCTGGACTGGCCTTGTGACTTGCTTTGACCCCAGAGTAAACAGACATGACCTGGTATTTACAAAGGCTCATCATCAAGAGGTCCAGTGACTTCCACCTTCATCTTGGAACACTTCTGCAGATTTGTACAAAACTCAGGTTGGACTATTAAATGGTAAATGACCACAGGAGAACAAGATTTAGCCAATAATCCAGATGTATGAATAAAGGAAGACTTAAATTTATGAACCCTTGTGGAATCACCAGGCAATTCTAAGAGAAGAACTTCCCAGTTTTTTCAAATCAACAAAAGATATAATTGAACACTTAACCAAGAAA
>NW_011381802.1:0-797 GCF_000754665.1 Bison bison bison
ATCAGGTCATAGAGTTATCATCCTTCCTCTACTGTATCCAACTACCTAGTCTGTGATTATACTTGTGGAAACCTTTTTTCGTGTGATCTCCAAGGGCTCTTTCACAGACCTGTGGTATACCCTCTAAGTACTGGTTCCTGAATATCAGCACACTTGGCTTCCTCTGTGGGTTCCTGGAGTTGAGTCTCCTCCTGGAGATGAATGCCATACCTTCTCCACTTCTGGCACAGATACCTAGAATCTCTGTGCACCATTCAAGGAACCTGGAATCTTGGCTGTAGACCTATGCCAGGAGAAATCTCTTCGTTTCCTCTTCCTTTCTCCTCCTCTTTGTCTCTCCCCACTCTTCCCCCCGCCCCGACCCGCCTCCACAATTCATTTAAATCCTCTAAGCTTTCACAAAATGCTAGAAAGTGATAATCACCAAAGGGTTACCATCCCTCTCAGAACAAAAGTGGAAGGACTACAGATGACTAAGCTGTAGTGAGTCTCTTGTCTCCATTTTAGTAATTTCCTGAGTGTAAATTCAAACACAAGTAAATTGTATTTATTTACTCAATGCTTGATTGATTGGTTTGCACTTTGAATATTTTACTAGGCTTTTCCAGTTAGTTTGCTTGGGCCAAAGCACTTTGCTAAGTGTCAGCTTAAACCGCTTTTAGGTGTATAAAGAGTGTGTGTGTGTGTGTGTGTGTGTGTGTGTGTGTGTGTGTGTTCTGGTCTCAGGTGAAAACTATGTATAAATGTGCAGACTATTGCATTCTTATCTCCTTTATTCTATTTCTATTGTAAAAATA
>NW_011381803.1:0-529 GCF_000754665.1 Bison bison bison
CAAGGTCAACTCATCAGCCATCTTTCATATAATTACATATAATTTCTTTCATATAATTACTAATTACAACTGATCTCCCAAGTAGGAACCTGATCATGCAGGATATTGTAGATTAAAATTTATGTTGGTGATGCCAACAAATTCCTACATTTCTCTTATTTCAATATTAAATTTACATCTTCACCTTCATAGTTTCACTTTCGACTCTGAAATAATTAAGAGGAATATGAGGCTTTATCTCAATGCCTGTGTTTATATAAATGTGCATTTGTATAAACTGTTGGGCTTTTGAATGGTCCTCCGAATTATATTCGTCCATTGCAGTGAATTTTAATTCATTGAATCCTGAAAGTCTGATGTTCACACATGTCATCTTCTGTTTGACCACTCCAATTTACCTTCCTTCATAGACCTAGCATTCTAGGTTCCTATGAAATATCGTTCATTACAGCATCAAACTGTACTTTTATCCATAGTCATATCCACAATTATGTGTTGTTTTTCCTTTGGCTCCATCTCTTCTTTTTTA
>NW_011381804.1:0-802 GCF_000754665.1 Bison bison bison
TGAGAAATGCCACCAGGCCCAATATGAGCCCCAGAGTCAAAAGGGAGTTCAGCCCGCTGCAGTAATGGAAGAGCTTCCCTCTACCTCTTCTCTTTTAGAAGATAATTCACAGAGCTCATCAGCTACTGTGTCAAATAGCACTTCCCAGGGGTCTTCAGAAGCCCCATCTACTACCAGCACTTTTTCAACTACTTCTGACACAAAATCTGATGAAGAAGATACCAGTCAAGATGAGGAAGATTCAGGTTCCTCCGATGTCTCATCTTCTACCGAGAACACCTACAGTGATACTCTGAACAGCATGACAAGTTTGTTGGAACAGTTCCTTCTGCATAAATATAAAATGAAGCAGCCCATCATGAAGGAAAACATGCTGAAAGATTATCCACCCAAGATACCATAACCGATTTGCCGAGATTCTCAAGAGAGCCTCTGAACACGAGGCTGTCTTTGCAGTTGACTTGAAGGAAGTCGATTCAACCACCCACTCCTATGACCTTGTCAGCAAACTGAACCTGCCCAACAATGGGAGAGTGTGGGATGGTAGGGGCTTACCTAAGACCGGTCTCTTGATGACAGTTCTGGGTGTGGTCTTCGTGAAGGGCAACTGTGCCGCTGAGGAAGATATCTGGAAATTCTTGAATATGATGCGAGTATATGCTGGGAGAAAACACTTCATCTACGGAGAGCCCAGGAAGCTCATCACCAAAGACTTTGTGACGATGAAGTACCTGGAGTACCGCCAGGTTGCCAACAGCGATCCTCCACGTTATGAGTTCCTGTGGGGCCCACGAGCCCATGC
>NW_011381805.1:0-644 GCF_000754665.1 Bison bison bison
GACAGAGTTTTCTGTTGTTTTGTTTTTAAGAGGATACTATAATTTAATACCTCTTTGTACCCGTGATTAACATTTTGTGGATAGGCATTTGAGGAAATGAAATTTCTTTGATTGTATTTATTCTTTAAACTCATGGCTTATATTTTTAGGATACGTGCATTATCCAGCAGACTGACTTATTATCTTCTATTTGGGTTAGTATTATTACGGTGGCTTTCCCTAAGCAAACAACAGCCTGGTGAAGTGGATTGAAGAGCCTATTGTGTGATAGGGAAAGCAGCCAGGAATTAGGAAACTTCTGAATCGAAAAGTGTGGAAAATACACAAGTAGTGGAGAATTAATTGCATTTAGTGATTTCTGACTTGAAGAAAAAATAAGCTTTTAAAATTTTAATTGATTATCTTGCATTTTAGATCACTTTAAAAGAATGCCTTAAAATGCTTATTGTAAAGTATTAATTGTGATGAGTTTGGTTTGTAAAGTTTTATCTTTTGAGTCAGACTATAATTCACAACCATTCATGATACTTGAAATGTTAAAAGTACTTCCTGAAGAAAAGTCAGATTTTATGGGCTGCTCCAGGAGCTCCCCTTTGACTTAAGATAAATATACTCCTGTGATAAAGTCATATTTCTGCAAACTA
>NW_011381806.1:0-489 GCF_000754665.1 Bison bison bison
CTTCTTTGGCACTTCGGCTGTGTAGGCAAGCAGGTATACCTGATTGTATGAAGACCTACCTGGGCCTAAGGAGAGCAACTGAAAGGGAGTCTTGGCATTTAGTAAATCAGTGAAGTCTGGGTGGTTCAAACACTCTTGGCGCTAAGTTACAGAGGAAGAAGTGCAACCTGAGATGAGCAAGTGAAAGAAAATAACCAGGACAAAGAAAGTTGGGTGCTTACCAAAGTTCATGTTCCTGGAGAAGAAAGCGTGTACTTCTGCATATGTGCAAGTTTCCTCTCAGGGATGTTACTGTGTACATGCACATGCACATGCAGGACCACCTGCCAGTACGCTTATGAGTATGAGCTGCCGCAAGTGACCTAACCAGGTAATGGGAGTTGAATAGCAAAGCATGAACGTCATAGGGAAGACTCCACCTAGACTCCAGCCAGCAAAAGCACTGAAGTCAGGGTACCAGTCCCTGTTATCTCACTGAGAAAGCAAGTT
>NW_011381806.1:4670-5128 GCF_000754665.1 Bison bison bison
GCTACGCTGCCGTGGCCACTCTAATTCTGCTTCTCATAATTATTCTTCCTTGTATTGTCAGAACTCTTGGACAGAGCACTCAGAAGCTCGTGACTGAATTACATCTGGCTGTTTTAAAAAAATAAAAAAGGGAAAGATGCCAGGAGCCAGGAGAAGACCTGACAGGCAAAGGCGGATCAGAAGTCGAGGGATTCCCTGGACCTGCTCGAGCATCTGCCCCAAAACCAAAATCTGTCTCTCTACTGTTTACTATATTATGCCTTTCATCAATTCTTTTGACATTAACAGGGGGTTCTCTCCAACCACCTTTCTCTGAAGAAAATCAACTTAAGGCTCTAGTTAATAAGTCTCCTGGGGTTGAAAGGAACATTTTAAATCTAACCCCTCTGTTACTATTTTAGCTTGCTTGGCAGTTTTATCCACACTCTTGTAACTAATGCACATGATTGTTCACAACA
>NW_011381807.1:0-607 GCF_000754665.1 Bison bison bison
TGAAGTCTGGAAGGACCAGGTCGAGAGAAAAAGAGAGACGATTCCCTTCTGCTGAGAGGGGTGCTGTATGAAGCGACCAAGGGGATGTCCATCTTTCCAAATTCCCATTTTAAACCTCGTGTCCTTTTCGGTCCTTTGTTTTTCCCTTTGTATCTGGAAAGCAACAGGTGGAACGGTAGGTCCTTTCATTATGTTTTCTTTCTTTCTTTCTTTCTTTTTCCTGCCTGCCTGCCTGCCTGTCCGCCCGCCCGTCCCTCCATCTGTCTTCTCTCTGTCTCTCTCGCTTTTCACTCAGGTTAGGGAAATTAAAAAAAAAAAGAGGACTCTGTATTTCTGCAGGTCAGGAAGCAACAGTGAAAACTAGACATAGAACCCAACAGGCTGGTTCCAAATCAGGGAAAGGAGTCCATCAAGGCTGTCTATCGTCACCCTGCTTATTGAACGTACACGCTGAGTACACATCATGAGGAGCGCTGGGCTGGATGAAGCACAAGCTGGAATGAAGAGGGCCGGGAGACATATCCATCCCCTCAGATATGCACACGACAGCACCCTCACGGCAGAAATGAAGCCCAGGGTGGGTTTCCAAAGTCGTGTTCGTTTCAGG
>NW_011381808.1:0-577 GCF_000754665.1 Bison bison bison
AAGTGAAGGGCTGAGAAAAGGTATTTCATGCAAAATGTGAGCAACAGGAATCAGGAGTAGCAATACTCATATCAGATAAAATAGACTTTGAAATGAAGGGTGTGAAAAGAGACAAAGAAGGCCACTACATAATGGTCAAAGGATCAATCCAAGAACAAGATATAACAATTATACATATATATGCACCCAACATAGGAGCACTCAATACGTAAGGCAAATGCTAACAAGTATGAAAGGGGAAATTAAAAATAACACAATAATAGTGGGAGACCTTAAGACCCTACACACACCTATGGATAGATCAACCAAACAGAAAATTAGCAAGGAAACACAAACTTTAAGTGATACAATGGATCAGTTAGACCTAATTGATTTCAAAAGGACATTTCACGCCAAAGCAATGAATTTCACCTTTTTCTCAAGGGCACATGGAACATTCTCCAGGATAGATCACATACTGGGCCACAAATCTAGCCTTGTTAAACTGAAAACAAAAATCAAAATCATTTCAAGCATCTCTTCTGATCACAAAGCAGTAAGATTAGATGTCAACGACAGGGGGAAAGAAACCATGACA
>NW_011381809.1:0-538 GCF_000754665.1 Bison bison bison
ATTCCGAAGGACCCCGATTTCCCGGTCCCCTCTTGATAAGAACCCAATGCCCGGACACCTCTTCTAACTCCACCCTGTGAATGAAGTCAACACGAAGGGGCAATGACTCACCCGTGCATCGTCCGGAAAAAGCCCCAGGTTCCAAATACAGCTCAACAAGTGGCCTCTCACGCCGTGAACACCTCGAGAGGCAAGCGGAGTTCCATGCCTCAACCCAGGATCAGGCCTGACTCTCCTGTCCCAAGTCTGCAGGGAACCTGTGTTCGGAGTATGAAATCAGAGGATCCCTGAGGTTCCTGCCTCAACTGGAGATGAGGCCCTCTTCCAATGCACCAACCCCAGTGGTCTCCCGAGAGGCCCCTCCCACCTCCACAGTTTCCCTGACTTCTCAGGGGCACCATAAGAAGCTCCCTGAGGTCACGTGCACAAGTCTAGGAATCCCAGGGTTTCCTGCCTCAACCCAAGAAAGACCTCGAGAGAACTTCTTCAACATATCTCGAGGCCAGATTCCCCTACCATGACTCAAGAGCAATGACGC
>NW_011381810.1:0-756 GCF_000754665.1 Bison bison bison
TACTCCACATGCAGATTGTGTGGGTGAATTCTCTAAGAAATTACGGGAAGAAGTGCTCCATCTTGTTTATTGCATTGTGTTTAGGGGAACTAATTTGGAATTAGGGGAGCCCTTTTCTCAGTATATTATTTTCAAACTAGGCAACTATAATTACAGTCTGCTAAGATGTAACTCAAATAACTTCTGAATGTTAATTTATTTTGAAAGAGGAAATAATCTTGCAAGAGAAATATAGACAAACAGGAAAAGCATAGTTGTCAATATATTAACCTAGAGATGCTTCAAATATTGTTTAAGAAATATGAAAGTTTCATGGAGTATTTCACATGAAGGAATTATTTCCTCTTAAAAGTCAAAAGGGCTTCCCTGGTGGCTCAGAGGTTAAAGCATCTGCCTGCAATGCAGAAGACCTGGGTTTGATCCCTGAGTCAGAAAGATCCCCTGGAGAAGGAAATGGCAACCCACTCCAGTATTCTTGCCCAGAGAATCCCATGGATGGAGGAGCCTGGGGTCTACAGTCCACGGGGTCGCAAGAATCAGATACTACTGAGCGACTTAACTAACTTAAAAGTCGAAAAGGATTATGAGTCCACTCATAAAATGATTTGCTCTTCAGTTTTATCATGAATACCTGACTAAAGGATGATTATTTATTGTATTATTCCTTCAAAATTATAGCACATTGTTCACTTTCCAGATTTTTATTTAATTGATATTTATTTAACATTGACTCTGTGCCAGCACTGCAAAACCCAC
>NW_011381810.1:4782-5147 GCF_000754665.1 Bison bison bison
TGAGGGACTGAACTGAACTGAATATGTATGTGTCTTATTTTTGTACTTGCAAAATACTTTGCAAATATTATTTTCATATTTTGCTTCATATTTAAATGTCAAAAAAGAATGGTGTTTCAGAATTGTAAATAATAATCTTAAGGAGGCAAAAGTTATCAAAGTAACTGAATGAATATGTAGTAAATAATGTAAATTAACCAAATCTTACTTATTTTCCCAATTATCTCCTCAAGTGGATCAGTTGTTTGGAGTTACATTTTCATAAAGATCATCCATTCATCTTCCCAGATAGTTGCGAATATCTGGTAATAACTGATATTTTTCAATATCCCCATCTCTGTGTTTGCTTATAGTGTTTAATAGCC
>NW_011381811.1:0-1175 GCF_000754665.1 Bison bison bison
GTATGATCAGCCAAGTAATAAGTGCATGATAGCGAACTGATCAGTGCATGATCAGTCACCTGATGAGTCCATGATCAGTCATGTGACCGGTACATGTTAGCCACGTGATCAGTGCGTAATCAATTACGGGATCGGTGCATGATCAGTCACGTGACCAGTACATGGTAGCTAGGTGATCATTGCATGATCAGCCATGTGAGCAGTGCAGGATAGCCAAGTGTTCAGTGCATGATCAGTCACGTGATAAGTGCATGAACCGACCCGTGATCAGTGCATGATCAGTCACGTGATCAGTTCATGATCAGCCACGTGATCAGGGCCTGTTGAGCTGCGTGATTACTCTCTGCTCATCTGCTTGACAATTGACAGCTGAGCTTCACGATTCCTGCCTGTCATCTGCTTGACAATTGCCAGCTGTGCTGCGTAATTCCTGCCTGCTCATCTACTTGATTATTGCCAGCTGAGCAGGATGATTCCTCCCAGCTGAGTTCCATGATTACTGCCTGCTGACTGATTCCTGCCTACTCAGCTCTTTGTTCATTGCCTCCAGAGGCACATGATCAGTGTATGATAGCAAACATGATCAGCGCATGATCAGTTACATGATCAGCACCATTAAGTCACTTGATCACTACATGATAGTCATGTGATCAGTCCATGCTCAGTCACGGTATCAGTGCATGATCAGCCACGTGATCAATGCATGATAAGCCACGTGATCAGTGCATGATCAATTACGTGATCAGTGCATGATCAGTCACGTGACCAGTACATGGTAGCTACGTGATCATTGCATGATCAGCCACGTGAGCAGTGCATGATAGCCACGTGATCCGTGCATGATCAGTCACTGATCAGTGTATGATCATCCACGTGATCTGTGCATGGGCAGTCATGTGATTAGTGCATGATATAGACATGATCAGTGCATGGTCAGTCCCGTGATCAGTGTATTATCAGCCACGTAATCAGTGCATGATTGCGAACTGATCAGAGCATGATAGCGAACTGATCAGTGCATGATCAGTCACCTGATGAGTCCATGATCAGTCACGTGACCGGTACAGGGTAGCTACGTGATCATTGCATGATCAGCCACCTGAGCAGTGCATGATAGCCACGTGATCAGTGCATGATGATC
This sequence comes from Bison bison bison, assembly GCF_000754665.1. NCBI lineage: Eukaryota > Metazoa > Chordata > Mammalia > Artiodactyla > Bovidae > Bison > Bison bison. Next base: position 1,142 of record NW_011381811.1, read on the forward strand.
CCGTGACCAGGACAGGGTAGCTACGTGATCATTG
>NW_011381812.1:0-910 GCF_000754665.1 Bison bison bison
TACCTGTTCTCGAGGAGGCCGGTACTCAGGCAGGCACCTACAGTCATATCTAACCTCCGGAAGCAAACTTCTGGACACCGTGTGGAAACAAAACCCAGGGTTGCTGCTGAAGTGGACTCCGGGGGCTGCTGGTGCGTGGAGAGCTTTTGGTACTTTGGACCCAGAAGGTGGAGGTGGGCCATAGGGCGGAAAGGCCTACCAGTGCACCCAGCGAAACTTGCCCGTTTCTGCTGGCTTATGCGCATATTACTGGTGAACTTGAAAGTCGCGCAGTTGTGTCCAACTCTTTGCGAATGCAGTCCGTGGAATTCTCCGGGCCAGAACACTGGGGAAACTGTAGCGTTTCCCGTCTCCAGGGGATCTTCCCAACCCAGGGGTCGAACCTAGGTCTCCCACATTGTGGCGGGTTCTTTACCACCTGAGCCACAAAGGGGAAGTCCCAAGAATACTGGAGTGGGTGGCCTATCCCTTCTGCAGCAATTCTTCCCGGTCTAGGAATCGAACTGGGGTGTCCTGCGTTGCGTTGCAGGCGGATCTTTACTCAAACTGAACTAGCAGGGAAGCTCCGAGCAAGAGGTCATTTCAGCCTCCAAGACAGTAGTTTGTGCTGACAGAGAAGCGCAGGCAGCGTCCCTGTACCTCTCGAGCCATTTCTTTGAACACTGTGGCTTCCTTGAAAGAGCCTTGTTGTCGTTTCTCTTGGGTCACCTCTGAAAAAATGAGACTCTCAAGGCCATTGTCAGCCTTGTAACAAGGGTTACCTTTTCTAGGACCTTTCTTGTTTCCGAAGAACCTTAATCGTCCCTGTTTCTCCGTGTGTGTGTGTGTGTGTTTGTGTGTTTTAAGAGTGTGACGTTTGGATATCTTGGAAACAAAGCCAGCTGTCAGTTTTTCTAGTAAAGTGAGCAGA
>NW_011381813.1:0-698 GCF_000754665.1 Bison bison bison
TTTTCTGTTACACCTGTTCCACCTGGAAACCACTCACAGACTTCATCTTCTGTTGCGTGCATCATTCTGTTCCTGGTAATGTTGTCCTCAGGTGGATTGAGGCTCCTCCTATTGCAAGGGGATGCCCAGTGTTCTTGCCTGGAGAATCCCAGAGTCGGGGGAGCCTGGTGGGCTTCCGTCTATGGGGTCGCACAGAGTCAGACACGACTGAAGCAACTTAGCAGCAGCAGCCCAGGACTGAAAATAACGGTGTGATGTTTCCATGCTCCCCCATGGCGTGGAAACTCTCTGGGACCTGTGCCCAAACTCCTCTCTTTCCCCATGTCGTCTCCCTCCATATGAGAGTCCACAGTTTACACTCAAGCTGGGTTCCAGTGCAGGACCTACCAGCCCAGGCACTCTCCTTCAGCCTCAAATTCCTTATCTGTAAAATGGATATAGGTCCACTTGTTGGTGAGGTTTCTTGGGAGACCTGCTGGGGATCACAGATGTAAAAGACCTAGCACCCATGACCTGGCAGGTGGAAGGCACTAAATAAACGGCTGTGTCCTCTATCTGTCAGCTTCTTTAATGCACAGCATCTGGTGTGGAATAATACTGTGTCTCAGCCAATGTTTTTGGATTGGACAGAGAAAGATGTGACATACTGGGGGTATATTAGGCTTCTCCAGAGTAACACAGGCAATAGAGAGAGACTT
>NW_011381814.1:0-569 GCF_000754665.1 Bison bison bison
CCTTAGAAAGAATATAAAGGAAATAGTAGAATAAAAAACTGCAAAGAAATAAAGAATATATTTAATGGACCTATCAGATGATTGGAAAGGGCTGGGATTAGAACCAAAGAGTTTGTAGATTTATCAGTAGAAACTCCCCCCAAACTGAAATGTAGAGAAAAAATTAATAAAACATAGAATAGAATATCTTCCAATCACTGTGGGACAATTACAAAAGGTATAACATGTATAATGGGACTACACAAAGCAAAGAAAGAGAAAAGAAACAAAGGAAGTATTTGAAGTAATAATAGCTGGGATTTTTCTAAAATTAATGAGAGGTTGTCACATCTAGGAAGTTCAGAAAACACCAAGCAATATAAATGTCAAAAGGAAAAAAAAACACACACACACCTAGGCATATCATACTCAAATTCCAGAAAACCAAACACAAAGAAAATCTTGAAAAAAGTAGAGAATAAAAACACCCTACCTAACATGTATATTATCATATGTGAAACGGATCGCCAGTCCAGGCTTGATGCATGATACAGGGTGCTCGGACTGGTGCACTGGGATGACCCAGAGGG
>NW_011381815.1:0-523 GCF_000754665.1 Bison bison bison
TCTATTGAAAGGTCAGCTGTTATCCTTATGGGGATCTCCTTGTGGATTATTTGTTGCTTTTCCCTTGCTGCTTTAAATATTTTCTCTTTGTGTTTGATCTTTGTTAGTTTGATTAATATGTGTCTTGGGGTGTTTCACCTTGGATTTATCATGTTTGGCGTGCTCTGGGTTTCTTGGACTTTGGTGGCTATTTCCTTCTCCACTTTAGGGAAGTTTTCAACTATTATCTCCTCAAATTTTCTCATGCCCTTTCTTTTCATCTTCTTCTTCTGGGATTCCTATGATTTGAATGTTGGGACATTTTACATTGTCCCAGAGGTCTCTGAGACCTCTGAGGTCTCCTCAATTCTTTTAATTTTTTTAAATTTTTCCCTCTCTGCTTCATTTATTTTCACCATTCTATCTTCCATCTCACTTATCCTATCTTCTGCCTCTCTTATTCTACTGTTCGTTCCCTCCAGAGGGCTTTTGATCTCAGTTATTGCATTATTCATTATTGATTGACTCTTCTTTGTCTCTTCTA
>NW_011381816.1:0-734 GCF_000754665.1 Bison bison bison
TCGGTCCCTGCACTGAACCAGGGTGAGTTCTGCCTTTGTTCAAACCCCCAACAAATACTCCTGAGTCAGCATCTCTGTCCCTGCAATGAACCAGGCTGGGTCCTTCTCTTGTTCAAGCCCCTGACAAATGTAGGTTAACATTAGTATCCAAACAAAAGTGAAATGTACTTACACTCCTGGTAAGAAACTTATAGTTAGCAAATGGTGTCAATTGCGTAAGAAGCTGAAAGGTGAAGGCTGCAATAGACTTATTCCCCTGAATACCTATGCAATTGATAATCCACACAGACCTCCTGTATCAAGAGACATGTCCTCAACAGATTCTGTTGATTTTTTTCAGATTCTGAAAAAAATAGGTGACAATAACTGCAGCAGAATACCTCCAGTTGTCTGTGGAAGGGAAGGAGAAACTGTTTACCTGCAATAATTACAATGGAGTAAATAGTCTTAAGTAAGAAATACAACTTTACTTATAGTAAAAAAATCTTAAAGACTCAAGAGACAAAAGCTTTGGATGGCTTCCTCTTTCTTATTTTACTCTCATTTACAAGCAGGTCTGGGATAACCACAGAGGCTTCTGTTACCAGAGCAACAAGAGCAGGGCATGAAGAAATGCTGGCGTCTTGTGGACATTTTTTTTTTCCTAACAGTAACCTTAAAATGCTTGCTGATGGACACACTATTCACAAGGGTGCTGAGCTCCAACTGATACCCACCCATGACAAATTACCAGA
>NW_011381816.1:5089-5631 GCF_000754665.1 Bison bison bison
CCATATTGCTGAAGCCTGGCTTGGAGAATTTTGAGCATTACTTTACTAGTGTGTGAGATGAGTGCAAATGTGTGGTAGTTTGAGCATTCTTTGGTATTGCCTTTCTTTGGGATTGGAATAAAAACTCACCTTTTCCAGTCCTGTGGCCACTGCTGAGTTTTCCAAATTTGCTGGCATATTGAGTGCAGCACTTTCACAGCATCATCTTTCAGGATTTGGAATAGCTCAACTGGAATTCCATCACCTCCACTATTTTTGTTCGTAGTGCTGCTTTCTAAGGCCCACTTGACTTCACGTTCCAGGATGTCTGGCTCTAGGTAAGTGAACACACCATCATGATTAACTGGGTCATGAAGATCTTTTTTGTACAGTTCTTCTGTGTATTCTTGCCATCTCTTCTTAATATCTTCTGCTTCTGTTAGGTCCATACCATTTCTGTCCTTTATCGAGCCAAGGTTTGCATGAAAGGTTCCTTTGGTATCTCTGATTTTCTTGAAGAGATTCCCTAGTCTTTCCTATTCTGTTGTTTTCCTCTATTTCTT
>NW_011381816.1:9900-10543 GCF_000754665.1 Bison bison bison
AGTGCAACTGTGTGGTTGTTTGAGCATTCTTTGGCATTACCTTCCTTTGAGACTGGGATGAAAACTGACGTTTTCCAGTCCGGTGGCCACCGCCGAGCTTTGAAACTTTGCCGGCATATTGCATGGTACTTTCACAACATCGTCTTTTAGGATTTCAAATAGCTCAACTGGAATTCCATAATTTCCACTAGCTTTGCTTCCTAAAATCCACTTGGCTTCACATTCCAGGATGTCTGGCTCTAGGTGAGTGATCACACTATCCTGGTTATCTGCATCATGAAGATCTTTTTTGTATAATTCTTCTGTGCATTTTTGCCATCAATTCTTAATATCTTTTGCTTCTCTTATGTCCATACCATTTCTGTCCATTATTGTGCCCATCCTTACATGAAATGCTCCCTTAGTATCTCTAATTTCCTTGATGTGATCTCTAGTCTTTCCCATTCTATTGTTTTCCTCTGTTCTTTTTGTTGATTGCTGAGGAAGGCTTTCTTATCTCTACTTGCAATTCTTTGGAACTCTTCATTCAAATGGGTATATATTTCCCTCTCTCCTTTGTCTTTTGCTTCTTTTTGTTTCTCAGCTATTTGGAAGGCCTCCTCAGAGAACCATTTTGACTTTTTGCATTTGTGTTTCTTGGGTA
>NW_011381817.1:0-981 GCF_000754665.1 Bison bison bison
CAAGGAAAGCAGAACTGAAAGAGACACATGTACACCAATATTCATCTCACGACTATTTACAATAGCTAGAACATGGAAGAAATCTAGATATCCACTGCAGATGAATGGATAAGAAAGTGGTGGTATATAAACACGATGGACTATTACTCAACTGTGAAAAAGAATGCATTTGAGTCCATTCTAGAGAGGTGAGTGAAACAGAGCCTGTTCTACAGAATGAAGAAAAGTCAGAAAGAGAAATATAAATACTGTGTAGGAATGCATATGTATGCAATTTGGAGAGATGGTCACGATGATCCTACATACAGGGCAGCAAAAGAGACAGAGATGGAAAGAACAGACTTTTGGAGTCTGTGGAGAGGGCAATGGTGGGATGATTTGAGAGAATAGCACTGAGACATGTACATGACCATACGTAAACAGATGACCGGTGTAAGTTCAGTGCATGATGCAGGACGCTCAAAGCCAGTGCTCTGGAACAACAAAGAACAATAGTCTGGGGAGTGAGGTGGGAGGAAGGTTCTGGATGTGGGAACACATGTGCACTGGTGACTGACTGGAGGCAAAACCGGAGAGAAATCTTTTCTCTTCTTTCTTTCTTCCCAGTGTTTTCACAGCAGATATTTTGGTTTTACCCCTAAGTTCCATTGTATTGAAAGAACCAAGAGTTGACATTTTCCTCAAAATAATTCAGCCTCATTCGTTTTTAAAAGAAATATGATACTTTAAAACAATGAAAGCACACCGTTGTTTATTTAAGGTACAGTGTGCTTTAAACAACATTCATATTGAAGTTTTACTCTTTTTCACAGGTGATGACCAAAATTCAAACTGTAGCACGATGCTCAGACCTCTGAGTTCAATTCAGATCTGTAAGTGACAAGAACACCTGATCTACATAAAAATTAATTCTTTTAATAATACATATGGGATCTTCTTTACACTACTTAGAAAATCAGTCCTTTTGAACTAAAGTTAAGG
>NW_011381818.1:0-798 GCF_000754665.1 Bison bison bison
GAAACAACCTAAGTGTCCATTGATGGATGAACGGATAAAGACACTGGGGTCTGTCTACCTACCCCACTGGAATATTATTTTGCCATAACAATGAGGAAATCCTACCATTTCAATAACATGGATAAATCTAGAAAGCATTATGCTGAGTGAAATAAGTCAGAGAAAAACAAATATTACTTAATGATCTCACGTGTGGAGTCTAAGAAAAAAGAGACAAAAAAGCCAAACTTATAGGAAAATATATCAGATATGTGGTTACTAAAGGCAGAGGGTGGATGAAAGAGGAATTGGAGGAAGGTGGTCAAAAAGTACAATTTTCCAGTTAAGATGTGTTTGTATGTTAGATACTCATTTGTGTCCGACTCTTTGTTTCCCTGTGGAATGTAGCTTGCCAAGCTCCTCTGTACATGGAATTCTCCAAGTAAGAATACTGGAGTGGGTAGCCATTCCCTTCTTCAGGGGATCTTCCCAACCCAGAGATTGAGCTTGCATCTCCTGCATTGCAGGCGAATTCTTCATGAGCTACCAGGGAAGTCCCAGTTATAATATAAATAAGTACTAAGACTATAATGTACAATGCAATGATTATAGTTAACACTTTTTAATGTAATATATAGGAAAGTTTTTAAGAAGTTAAGTCCTGTGTTCTCACACAAGGAAAAAAATTTTTTTTCTTTTTCTTCTTTATTTTCTCTTTATTATATTTATTTGAAATGATGGATGTTAGCTGAGCCATTGCAATAATCATTTCACAATATATATAAATTAAGTCATCATGCAGTATGCCTTAAACTTATA
>NW_011381819.1:0-761 GCF_000754665.1 Bison bison bison
GATATTATACGTATTTCAATGCCATTCTCCCAAGTCATCCCACCCTCTCCCTCTCCCACAGAGTCCAAAAGACTCTTTTATACATCTGTGTCTCTTTTGCTGTCTCGTATACAGGGTTATTGTTACCATCTTTCTAAATTCCATATATATGCATTAGTATACTGTATTGGTGTTTTTCTTTCTGGCTTACTTCACTCTGTATAATAGGCTCCAGTTTCATCCACCTCATTAGAACTGATTCAAATGTATTCTTTTGAATGGCTGAGTAATACTCCATTGTGTATATGTACCACAGCTTTCTTCTCCATTCATCTGCTGATGGACATCTAGGTTGCTTCCATGTCCTGGCTATTATAAACAGTGCTGCGATGAACATTGGGGTACACGTGTCTCTTTCAATTCTGGTTTCCTCAGTGTGTATGCCCAGCAATGGGATTGCTGGGTCATAAGAGAGCTCTATCTTTTCTCCCTTTTAAGAACCAGACATTAAGGACATACAAAAGCAACTATAGGGAAGATTAGAAAACGACTACATATCCCCAGGGAAAGGCATAAGCTCAGAAAGATCTATAAGTTTAAACCTCAGGATAATCTTTAAAACAGAGACTGGCTACAAATATTACAATAAATAAAACAAGAGCAAAACTCAACCAACCCTGAATGAGACTATTGTACAATCGTTATGTCAGGTCTGACTCTTTGCGACCCCATGGACTGCAGCACACCAGGCTCCCCTGGCTTTCATTATCTCCCCGAGTTTG
>NW_011381820.1:0-625 GCF_000754665.1 Bison bison bison
GCCCAAAGCAAACCCACCTCAGCAATCCTGTTTGACTCTGGGCAGTAGCGGCCAGACAACCAGTTGAGAAAGTTAAGGCACCTGATGTCCAGCCTGCGGCTTGTACTCCTCATTCAAAGTCCCAGAACCAGTGGACTGGAGTGGAATAACCTGCCCTATAAATAACCTGCAGAAAGACAGGGGACACAGGGGCGGATTCCACAGGTGGATCATCCACCTCCTTACACACCTACACTCACCACCCTGGAGCCACATTTTACCAGTGATGCCAAGGTAATACTCCTTAATGATCATCGTGTTCCAGAAGTAGGAGTTATCCCAAAAGGAAAAGATTGGCTTGCAGTGGGACCTTCTCTGCACCTGCACCTGCCAGGATAGGGACAAGGATAAAAGTGCAAGCTTCTAGGTGCCTCAGGTTGCCTCCCAGGCAAGCATTAAAAACTTCCATGATGCCTCTCCAAAGTCTCACAGTGCAGGAACATGGCTAACACGATCCTCCCACTCCCCACCAGGTCCCATACCCACCCATAATCAGTCTCCCTCAACGACCTTCAAGTCGATCTTGTAGCTAAGAAAGTCTTTATCTTGGTTGCTGATCATGATGGAATTGAGGGTGCTTTAGGTC
>NW_011381821.1:0-584 GCF_000754665.1 Bison bison bison
TCCTGGATTCCCATCACATGCTCTGGAAGGCCATCTGTTGCCACTTGTGGCTGTCCTAGGCTGAAATGGAGTCTAGTTGGTAACAATACCCCAAATGTCACTGACCATCTGCTCATCGAACTCATTTCCTTAAAAGCTGTTCGCCACCCAAAACAGCATTTCTGAGAATCTCTAGAGAGAAGTGTATACACACTGAAATGGAGCAGGACCCTATAGTCCTTTCCCCCGACTCCATGTCTTCCACCTACCTTTTGTCTTTAGAAAAACTTTAGTCAAAGAATAAACTTAATCAGAGAAGTCAGAAAATGTAAAAGCAAAGGAAAACAGTCTAAAAAGACAAAATAATATTAATTTAGTCAAAAGCCAAGGACCTTTATTTCCTCCTCAAGGATTATAGATAATATTCTGAGCCATATCCTTTGAGCTGTCTTGTAGATAGACTGAAACCCCAACCAGGTGGAAGAAGTTAAGTACACGATGACAAAACTGCTGCTATGACATAAGCTGCCACAATTCTGAGAACTGGTCTCAAAGATATGGGAATAAACTAACCCTGGAACTGACAATAAAGTTGAAGCTAATCA
>NW_011381822.1:0-671 GCF_000754665.1 Bison bison bison
AGTCCATGGGGTTACAAAGAGCTGGACATGACTGAACAACTGAACTGAACTGAACTGAAGTCTATTGGTCAAGTATCCAAGTACCTTTCTACCCCGCCATCTAGTGGCTAACATCTGAAAAAATGGGGCACCAGATCCAAGCCAAAATGACTTTTACTTTATTCATTCCAGTGGGGAAGCAGTATACTGAGAGACATCACCTCCCAAACAGAATCTCTGGCCAATGGGCTGTCTCTAGTTTTACTCAAGTAAAATCTGTTCCCTGGCTTCAGGAGCCATGTAAGATAACGAAGGAACCTTGAGGCAGTGGCGATTTAAGGAGAGACTGCAGGGAATGAAATGGAGCGGGTGGTGAAGGAAATGAGATGAATTTATTGCCCCAGCCACCTCCCTGCCCTCAGGTAGCCGACTTCAATAGGTCTAACTGGTATTAATGCCTTTGTGTATAGGCTCACTATTAACACCACGTGTGTGGTATGAGAAACTTGATGGGCAAAGCAGACAGCATGGCCAAATATTCACTTCTCAGAGTGGATAGAGGGAGAAGAGAGAAAAGAATGCTGATCCATGGGTTACTTGTGAGTCAGTTTCTAAAATCTCACTATTTCTTCACAAGGTGTGTGTGAATTCTTTTCTTTATCTGAGAATTGGCTTTCTAGGTGAAGAAATAT
>NW_011381823.1:0-866 GCF_000754665.1 Bison bison bison
TTTGTTCCAAACCCACCTCAGGACCACAGTGTGAGGGGGCAGGTGCCTCACAAGGTGCCAACCAGGGATGGGAAGGGGGTGGCGGGGTCCTTGCCTCGGATGCCTCATCATGCAGCGCTGCCAGCCGGCCTTTCTGGGGGCACCACAGCACCGCCCCATTGCCCAAGGAGTCTGCCGGCCGGTCCGCCACAGGGAACCTGAGGTCCGGGGCGCTGCCCAAGTGGGGTCGGCTGAAACACACGGGGAAGAAGGGTGCTGTTAGAAGAAAAGAGAGCTCACTCTGTCAGACGAGCCAAAGCCTGTCCATTTGGAAGATCGGCAATTTCACAGCAAAAGGGCCCCCGGGAGGGCACTGCCCTCCTGGCTCCAATAGCAACAGGCCGCCCGCTGCTCTGCAGACACTCAGGGCTCATCCCCAGCAGCTGGAAACCTCCCGTATGTGGGGAAGGCAGTGCTGCCGCGAGGGTGTGGAGCTGACTAGGACAGGATCGGCTGTCTGGGGTTGGGGCGTCCAGGGTCCCCCTGGAGCCCGCTCTCAAGTTCCAGGGCAGGGCATGCACCTGCTTTGCTTTCCCCTTGGCACCCCACCTCCCCTTTGGCCCACGCCTGCTCTGACCTCCCTTTCCCACGGGAAGTCTGTGGATCACAATCACCGGTCTGCCTGGAACACTGTCTGCACCGCTCTCAGTGCTTTTAAAGGCGCCTCAGACAACCCGCAGCAGAAAAGCCTCGGACCCACACCTCGGAGCTGAGCACCATTGGTGTCTCCCATTAAAGCAGAGGTGAGCGTGTCACCAGAGTCTGGGCTGAACAAGCCCCAGCACAGATGCTCAGGCCCTGAGCACTAAGGCCTGGGCCTGCAGGTG
>NW_011381824.1:0-582 GCF_000754665.1 Bison bison bison
TAACACTTCTTAAGTCTCTCTATACCAACTGGACACAAAGGAACTCCAAGAAAGGAAAATTACAGACCATTATCGAATATAGATGAAAAATTCTCAACAAAATACTAGTAATAAAATCCAGTGTCATATTAAAAGGGTTACACGCCATGACTAATCAGAATTTAGAGCCATTCAACACATGAAATTCAGTCAATGTAATATGACATAATAACAAAATAAAGGGAAAAACACATGATAATTTCAATGGATACAGAAAAAGCATTTAACATAACTTAACACACTTTTATGAAAAAAAAAATCAGTAAATTAGGAATAGAAGGGTGGTCCTAAGATAGCAGAGGAATAGGACAGGGAAACCACTTTCTCGCCCAAAAATTCATTGAAAGAACATTTGAATGTTGAGCATATTCCACAGAATAACTTCTGAACGCTGGCAGAGGACATCAAGCACCCAAAAAAGCCGCCCATTGTCTTTGAAAGGAGGTAGGACAAAATATAAAAGATAAAAAGAGAGACAAAAAGAGGTAGGGATGGAGATCCATCCCAGGAAGGGAGTCTTAAAAGAGGAGAAGTTTCCAAACA
>NW_011381825.1:0-647 GCF_000754665.1 Bison bison bison
TCATGGAATTCTCCAGGCAAGACTGGAGTGGGTTGCCATTCCCATCTCCAGGGTATCTTCCTGACCCAGAGATCTAACCTGCGTCTCCTGCATTGCAGGCAGATTCTTTATCACTGCTCCACCTGGGATGGGATTACATCCTTTGCTGCTGCTGCTAAGTCGCTTCAGTCATGTCCAACTCTGTGCGACCCCATAGACAGCAGCCCACCAGGCTCTGCCGTCCCTGGGGTTCTCCAGGCAACCTTTAGGTAAATACAATTACTGTCACATTTGGTAAGTGCATGATCAACGTCATAAGAAACTGTCCAGGAGTTTTCCAAAGTGTCTGTACCATTGTGCACTCCAACCAGAAGTATAGAAGGGTTCCAACTGCTCTGTATCCTCTCTAGTACTTGATATGGTCTGCTTCTTTTTTTAATGTTAACCATCATGATAGATGTGTTAGGGAACCATTGACCAAAACTATGCACGTTGGCCAGGCATGATAATAACTGCTTGCTTGAGTTTGCTCACAACAGTAAGTCCCCATAAGGAACATGAAACTGACAAGCTACCATCAGCCAGAAGAATTCAGAAGAGGCCAAAAGGAGGGAAGAGACATCAGCCATTAATAACATGTCCTGTGGGCCTCCCAGAAACCCTCATGC
>NW_011381826.1:0-654 GCF_000754665.1 Bison bison bison
GGAGAAGTCTTGAGACTACTGTAAAAATAAGACTGAAAACCAGAAGCAGGAGGCTTAAGTCCAAATCCTGAGAACATCAAAGAACACCTGACTCCAGGAAACATTAAGTGATAGGAGCTCATCAAACACCTCCATACCTACCCTGAAACCAAGCACCACCCAAGGGCTAACAAGTTCCAGAGCATGACATACCACACAAATTCTCCAGCAACACAGGAACACAGCCCTGAGCTTCAATATACAGGCTGCCCAAAGTTACTCCAAATCCACTGACATCTCAGAACTCGTTACTAGACACTTCATTGCACTCCAGAGAGAAGAAATCCAGCTCCATCCACCAGAACACAGACATAAGCTTCCCTAACCAGGAAACCTTGACAAACCACTGATACAACCCCACCCACAGCAAGAAAACTTCATAATAAAGAGAACTCCACAAATTGCCAGAATACAGAAAGGCCACCCCAAACTCAGCAATATAAACAAGATGAAGAGACAGAGGAATACCCAGCAGGTAAAGGAACAGGATAAATGCCCACCAAACCAAACAAAAGAGGAAGAGATAGGGAATCTACCTGATAAAGAATTCCAAATAATGATAGTGAAAATGATCCAAAATCTTGAAATCAAAATGGAATCACAGATAAATAGCCT
>NW_011381827.1:0-693 GCF_000754665.1 Bison bison bison
GAGCCCTGAGTGTCTGCAGAGCAGCGGGCGGCCTGTTGCTATTGGAGCCAGGAGGGCAGTGCCCTCCCGGGGGCCCTTTTGCTGTGAAATTGCCGATCTTCCAAATGGACAGGCTTTGGCTCGTCTGACAGAGTGAGCTCTCTTTTCTTCTAACAGCCCTCTTCTTCCCCGTGTGTTTCAGCCGACCCCACTTGGGCAGCGCCCCGGACCTCAGGTTCCCTGTGGCGGACCGGCCGGTAGACTCCTTGGGCAATGGGGCGGTGCTGTGGTGCCCCCAGAAAGGCCGGCTGGCAGCACTGCACGATGAGCCATCCGAGGCAAGGACCCTGCCACCCCCTTCCCATCCCTGGTTGGCACCTTGTGAGGCACCTGCCCCCTCACACTGTCGTCCTGAGGTGGGTTTGGAACAAAGCGCTGATAGATTGCTTTACGTCTCCCCATTTTCCTTTTTCTGGCTAAGAGTTTACTTTGAAGGCATGCTTTTTTTCCTTAACCAATTTTGATTATTTGTGGCCTACTGTGAGGCCCAGCATGGTACTAATTAGCACAGTTTTTGAAATCGTCCTACGAGTAAATGGATACACATATCCATCAGCTTATAGTGAGAAGAATTCTCATTGGGAGTTTAAGTGCCTTTTATCTTTTTCGCCTCATTCATGCCATGTATTTGTTCATACATGTCTGTGTTTTGAG
>NW_011381828.1:0-520 GCF_000754665.1 Bison bison bison
GTGGACTCAGGAGCATTTGTCGGTGTACTGAACTAGGCTGGGTCAAGCACTTGATCAAGCCACCGGCAAATGCTCCTGAGTCCACCTCCCAGTCACTGCACTGAACGAGTCTAGGTCCTGCCCTTGTTAGATCCCCCAACACATACTCCTGATCCCATATCTCTGTCCCTGCACTGAAGCAGGCTGGGTCCTTCACATGTTGAAGCAGTGAGAACACTCCTGAGCCCACATCTCTATTACTGCCCTAAAATAGGCAGGGTACTACTCTTGTTCAAGAACTCAATATACACTCTTGAGCCCAGATCATCTTCCCTGCACTGAACGAGTCTAGGTCATGCCCTTGTTAGATCCCCCAACACATACCCCTGAGCCGACATCTCATTCCCTGTACTGAACTAGGCTGGGTCAAGAACTTGCTCAAGACACCGGCAAATGCACCTGAGCCCAAGATTCGGTCATTGCACTGAATGAGTCTAGGTCCTGCCCTTGTTCGACCCACGACACATACTCCTGAGCCCAA
>NW_011381829.1:0-668 GCF_000754665.1 Bison bison bison
ACTTTTTAATACACTGTCTAGGTTTATCATGCTTTTATTCCAAAGAGTAAGCGTCTTTTCATTTCATGGCTGCAGTCACCATCTGCAGTGATTTTGGAACCCAAGAAAATAAAAACTTTCAATTAGCTCCTGTTTTTCAAAACTGAAAATAACAGTCATGTTTCAGCAAGCCAACTCTCAGTGGGCAAATTTGGGAACATTACATGAATACATTTAGTTAATAGAACTAATTTATTTCTATATGAAATTTAAAAGTTGTCTAGTGAGTAGAAAAAGGACTGATTACAGGAATGAAATGGACAAAATCCTATGTCTATTCCCTGTCTCCTTCCCTAATATCATGTATTTCATATAATAAATGTGCTGATTTTGTTTAGAATGATCTCATTTAAAAATTTTCATGCATATAACATGAAATGTAATTGCTGTCTTGTGTAACCAATTAAAATGCTTTCTAAGTAATATAAACATACATAACCAAATGAATAAGGCATCTCTATAAATTTGAAAATCTTAACATTTATTTGTATTTTTAATTTTTGCTCAAACATTGTTTTAAAAGTTATGATTAGCCTGTTCAGAAATTTACTCTTTCCTGTGTAGCCAATGGAAAATATTTTCCATTTAGTTCCCACAAATGGAATGAGCATTATTATGTTTCTGATTGT
>NW_011381829.1:4665-5043 GCF_000754665.1 Bison bison bison
CAGGTTTTTAGATTTTAATTTTTTGTATAGTTATATTATTGCCATAAAGGAATTCTGAATATGTCATCATGTTAATTTGGACTACACAGAAAATTATGATACTAATCCAATATTCGTAACATAGCACTACTTTTAGTGTGTACTATATTTGAAACAGTGTCTTCAGCTATTTACAGGTACTAATCAATCCATTCCTCAGAAGAAATCTGTGAGGGCTGTACTATCAATGTACCCATTGTACATAGGAGGAAGTTGAGATACATAGTGATTAAGCAAATTACCTAAAATTGTACAACTAGTAAGTTGTAACGGAGAAGGCAATGGCACCCGACTCCAGTACTCTTGCCTGGCAAATCCCATGGATGGAGGAGCCTGGTG
>NW_011381830.1:0-638 GCF_000754665.1 Bison bison bison
CCTGGTTATAATCCTCAGTTTAGCTCAAATAAAATTCCATTTTTTTTCTTCTTAACTGGATAGTTAATTGAATTTTTGTTGACAAACTGCATGTCCAGGATTCTAAATAACTCTTTTTATATTATCCACAAACAAACATTGTTCAGCAATAATCTGAAATATTTCACTTTATGAAGTCAAATGATTGCTATTTTATGTTTGTACAAAAACTATTTTTAAAAAAATCATTTGACAAAGTCAAATTTTCAAATGAGTTTTCTGGTGGGTTTTTTAAAGAAATTTTTGATGGATTGCTAATTTTCTCATAGTGCTTAGTTTCAAACTCAACTAACAAAAACAGAAATAAAAATAACACAAAGAAGTTATTTGTGTATAACCATTGCAGACGACAAAGTAACAAAAAAAGAAACAAATTACAATTCATTTGTAAGGCCATAAATTGAGATGTTGATATTATCTACAATTCATGTCTACCAAGGCATTTTCAGAACTTAAACTTGTTGAATAAATATTATAGAATATTTAAAGGGAAAAAGACAAGATTCTAAAATTAGTCTTCTCTGAATTAAAAATGTTCTTAAGATGGATATGAAAAGTCTCAACCAGATACCTGTAATAACAAGAATAACATTCATTCA
>NW_011381831.1:0-546 GCF_000754665.1 Bison bison bison
TATAGTATTGAATTATTAATTTTTAAATGGATTGAGCAAATTTCTATTTCTCATAAGATATATTCAAAAACTGGGTTAAAACTGAAGTGTGAAGATTTTGCCAAATGAGTTCTTACACAAGGCAGCTGTGTCCCAGTTTCGCACTCTAAATAAACACAGGCTTCCTGCTTTACAGAACAGCAATATTTATCACCAAATTCACTTCATTAGTACAAACAGGCCAAGATTATGGGATGAAAGGCATTGGCTACATTTATTGGTCATTAATTATTCTGTATGATCTTCATAATGTCTCTGGCCATAGACCAAAAGTCACTTTTTCCATCTTCCAAAAGGAGAATCTAAAAGTCTGATAGATTCTTTATTAAACTAAAGAAGTTAAAAGTCATATGAAGACAATGACCTTGTTCTGCATTGGACTTCAGTAGATACTAAGTTCAGGCTATAAATCAAACTTTTAAGGAATAATAAAAATAGTCTCTTCTAACCCCTCAGTCGGAGAAGGCAATGGCACCCCACTCCAGTACTCTTGCCTGGAAAATCCAA
>NW_011381832.1:0-668 GCF_000754665.1 Bison bison bison
GGAACCTATTATACAGAGTGAAGTAAGCCAGAAGAAAAAACCAATACAGTATACTAACGCATATATATGGAATTTAGAAAGATGGTAACAATAACCCTGTGTACGAGACTTCAAAAGAGACACCGATGTATAGATCAGTCTTATGGACTCTGTGGGAGAGGGAGAGGTGGGGAGATTTGGGAGAATAGCATTGAAACATGTATATTATCATGTATGAAACGAGTCGCCAGTCCAGGTTCGATACACGGTACTGGATGCTTGGGCCTGGTACACTGGGAGGACCCAGAGGGAGGGTAGGGGACGGAGGAGGGAGGAGGGTTCAGGATGGGGAACGCGGGTATACCTGTGGCGGATTCATTTCGATATTTGGCAAAACTAATACAATATTGTAAAGTTTAAAAATAAAATAAAATTTAAAAAAAAGAAGAAATAAAATAAAATAAATAAAGGCAATGAAAGTTAAAAAAAAAAAAGAAATGAATTACAAGGGGAAAAAAGATAGGGAAGGATAATTACAGCTTTAAAGAGACATCAACCAAATGCAACAAATGGGCCTTGATTGGATTCTGGTTGAAACAAACTGTAAGAAGTATATATTGTATGAGAAGATCTGGGAAAATTGGAAACTGTGATGTGATTATATTAAAGATGTCTTATAAATTATCTTA
>NW_011381833.1:0-512 GCF_000754665.1 Bison bison bison
TAAACAAACATCAATATCATGTATCAGTTCAGTAATGATTATTTCCCAGATCACACAAGCCTCAAATTCATTTACTTTAATTTTCTTGAATTTAGAATTGTTTGATTTGTAAGCACTGACTTCTCTTTAGGCCAATTAATTAGAGCTCATTGAACCACTTAGCCTTTAGCAATTTTTTCCAAGGATGGAGACATACACCGAGACACACACATATCTGGACAGACAGAAACCTCACAGTTTTCCACCTGAAATTTAAAATGTCTCTTTGTCCCTTTTAATTTCTTGGCTTGAGTTCCAGCTCATGGCTGGAGTCCCAGATAGAATGGGCTGTGTATCTCAAGGACATGATAAGAGTTAACTCAGGTTTTTCCCCAGGCATGTTTCTGTTTCTCAGGCAGGATCAGAGCTCCCCAAAAGAGTATTTCCACAAGTCAAACTTTTAGTAATTACATGTGCAAAAAGAACCAGTTTTGCAATTTCAAAAAGATTCCATTTTACCTAGTTTTCTCCGG
>NW_011381834.1:0-525 GCF_000754665.1 Bison bison bison
AAGGCAGTTTCCGTTCTTGGAGGTTTAAGTGAAGCATGTTCTTATAAGGAGCTATTTGTAACCTGTATTTATCAAAATCTCTGACCATCTACTCTGGGCCTCCAAAGCCTCCTAGTCTAGCTCAACCTAAAGTATAGCCCAAGGATGGCTAATACCCAGCACATCTATTGTGACCTTCCATTCCCCTCATCCATGATAGACATTGCTAATTAATCATACCACCAGCATCATCACCCGCCCTCAGCACAGAAGCAACTTAAAAATCTTTCTCAACACTTCACCTTGGAGAGCTCTTCCCACATACCTATTTGCCATCACTGGTTCTAGGAAGAACGTAGCCAGTTAGCTGTGTGGTACCCAGAAAGCCTCTCTCCAGTATGTGAAAACCCACCCCTGATTAGTTTGATTTACTTTCACCAAAAGTCATCATTTAAAACTGTCGGGCCTAATGGGAAGAATGACACATGAAGTCAGTACCTTAGCATGACTGTGGTTATCAGGTCAACTGGGGAAATTTCAAAGGAG
>NW_011381835.1:0-639 GCF_000754665.1 Bison bison bison
TACCACTGATCCAGCTGGGAAGCTTACACAAAGCATTGGAATACACAAAATACAAGTTAATTTTAAAATGCAGTGACCTTCAGAGTTCATTACTTTGTACTAAATATTGTTTCCCTGTTTTGGACTATTTTTCGGTTACTTTCCCAAAAGTTGGATTACTAGCCAAAGAGTATGAAATTTCTCAAAGCATCTACTGCATGCAAGGCATTAGGTTGTGCTCTACATATGAGATATAAGAGATCATGGAACTACTGTATCCACACAATGGATTGATCTGGTCGACAAGAGGTAGCAACTTAATCACTGTTTTCCAGGTGAGATCTAAAAGAGAGCCTCTGCCTTAGGTTCTCAGAATAAAGATATGTGCTATGGACTGAATGATTGTATCCCCTCAATTTTGCAGCCATGAAACTAAAAGATGCTTGCTCCTTGTAAGAAAAGTTATGACCAACCTAGACAGCATATTAAAAAGCAGAGACAGTACTTTGCCAACAAAGATTCATCTAATCAAAGGTATGGTTCTTCCAGTAGTCATGTATAGATGTGACTGTTGGACTATAAAGAAAGCTGAGTGCTGAAGAATTGGTGCTTTTGAACTGTGGTGTTGGAGAAGACTCTTGAGAGTCCCTTGAACTGCAA
>NW_011381836.1:0-675 GCF_000754665.1 Bison bison bison
GTCTCGGATCCTCTGCACTCTTACTGGTCACCCCCAGGCACTTTCTTCCTGCCAGGCATCCTGGGTGCACCACTGTAATTCCACTTAGAAATTGCTCATCCAATGAGATAACAGGGATTGGTACCCTGGCTCCAGTGTTTCTGATGGCCAGAGTATGTATCTTTCCCTACGACCTGCATGGTTTTGCTATCCAACTTTCATCACCTGGTTAGGTCAGTTTCTATACTTCATACTCACAAGCGTACTGTCAGGTGCTTTTCATGCACATATGCACACACATGCTTGTGTACACACCAACATCCCTGAGAGCAATGCACATATGCAGAAGTACAAACTTTCTTGTCCAGGAGCATCAGTTTTGGTAAGCACCCTATTTTCTTTGTCCTGGTTATTTTCTTTCACTTTCTCATCGATCATGTGATGTTGCACTTCCAGCTCTGTGACTTAGCCTCAAAGGTTACAAAATTTTGGCATTTGCTCCTGACAAGGACCAATCTGCAGAGCATTGCGCAGGGTTGGAAATGCTCGCCCTGGAGACCTGAAAGACATGTGCCTGCATTCTGCATTCTCCCATCACCTTGGACAGCTTCACAGTACCAGTCATGCTGGCCTGATCCATTGCCTGTGCATTCTTTCAGGAGACCAGAAAAAAAGGATGTCTGGGCTCAGCTGACT
>NW_011381837.1:0-633 GCF_000754665.1 Bison bison bison
GCTCCATGCTTATTGCCTGCTGATTGCGTGGTTCGTGTCTGCTCAGCTCTTTGAGTATTGCCTCCTGAGGTCCCTGTTCGAGCGCCACGTGCCGGCGACCAGCCCCAGCTGATCCAGGGTATTCGAAGGAGAGATGGCCAAGGCGAATATTTATATTCTAAACAGATTTGTCAAGAATAATAGTATGAGGAGAGCTCAGTAGGAAAATTTGGTAGAGAAAAGAGACTGAGTAGCTTGGTTTACGCGGGAGACCAATCAAACTTCAAGACAAGAAGTTTTCACCATTTCCGTAGGCCGCAGGCGCCCTCTCGAATGGCGGAAGGTGCCTCACCCTGGACACCTTCTCGAGTGGGTCTTAGGAGCCCAGGCATAATTAGTAAGCGTGGTGGGTTCCGTGCTCCAGATGGAGACTCAGCTGGAGGTTAAAGGGAAGAATGACAAGGAACGTTCTGAATTGGAGCTGTAAGTTAACTCTTTGACAGAGAGAGCGAGATGGTGGTGGGGGACAGCCCCCAGTGAAATCAGAGGTGAGAGCACAAAGCAATAGAGTAGGCAGACTCTGGTTATTTTGGGGGAGAGTTGCTCGAGATTACCCGGGTGGACTCGTGAGGCTCGATCCCGCATTTGCGTATG
>NW_011381838.1:0-724 GCF_000754665.1 Bison bison bison
GAATTACTGCCTTTTAGGGGGTTCACTTTTCTCCATTTTAAAGAAGCTGAGTCACTGACAGAGGAAAACATTCTGAATGCTTACAATTAAGCTAGAAAAGGCCTAAAGAAAGACAACTGAAAATATCAGTCATAAAACTGCAGTGGAATACAAACCAACACTTCTCAAACTATAATGTGCACCAAAAACACATACGTATTTTGTTATAACTCTGAGTGTAACTCAGTAGTGAAGAGATAAGCTAATAACCTGCTTATACAATTCCATAGAGTAGTGATGCTGCTATTATCTTTAGATTATGATTTGAGTAGCAAGGGTTTGTAATTACCCACAACAGATTAAAAATCAGAAGAGCTATTTGTGGCTTAAGGGATTAATATAATTGTGGTTACACTGCCCATCAAACAGAGAATTTAACTGGGAATTAACTATTATTTGATCCATTTACAGGTTTCTATGTAGTTAATCCAAAATAAATGGACATGAAAATGATACAGTTTTATGGACAGATTCTATGTTTTTAGTCATCAAATACAAAAATAGAAAGGTTATCAATGGATGTTCCAGATAACAAAACATATAAATGACAAAAAAAAAAAAAAAAAAATGAGTAAAACATCAGGATATAAAATGGATATCCTTAAATCTGTTGTAATATTAATGCATCCATATTACCCAAAGTAATGTACATATTCCATGTAATTCCTATAACAATTCAAGTAGC
>NW_011381839.1:0-561 GCF_000754665.1 Bison bison bison
CAGGCTCTGGCCTCGAGCTGCTCAGGCCTGAGCCCAGGCTCCTCCCTGATGTGGCCTGCTCTCTCCCTTGTCCCCGATGGTTGACATGACCCTTTTTTCTATCTCCGAGTGGCTACTTCTCTTCCTGCCTCTGGGTCTCTGGTTCAAGGTCACCCTCCTGGTGTCACCTCACTGGCCACCCTGTTTACACACGATCATCCCCTCCTCCTTGGACAACTCAGGCACTCTGGTCTCCTTTCCCTGCTCATTACTGTTCAACAGGCTGCGCAGGTTTAAAAAGGGGTCCACAAATTCTTCCATCCTCCTCCCTTCAAGAGGCAGAAGGGGCAACTCCTGCTCAGCCCCTGAGCGAGGCAGGACTTCGCAGCTCACTCTCGCAAACAGAAGTGAAGGTGTGCAGCCTTGAGACCAGGGCGTGAAAGGCCCCGAGCTAAACCCCGCACTCTCGCTCTCAGAGGGTGTTCCGAGGAGCGCCAGGCCATGGGAAAGCCACACGGCAGGGACCTCGGCCTGTCCCCAGCAGCCAGGTGAGTCTGAAAGCCTACCATCCAGCCCTGGGGG
>NW_011381840.1:0-749 GCF_000754665.1 Bison bison bison
TTTTAATTTCATGGCTGCAGTCACCATCTGCATTGATTCTGGAGCCCCCAAAAAATAAAGTCTGCCACTATTTCCACTGTTTCCCCATCTATTTCCCATGAAGTGATGGGACCAGATGCCATGATCTTAGTTTTCTGAATGTTGAGCTTTAAGCCAACATTTTCAGTCTCCTCTTTAACTTTCCTCAAAAGTTTTTTAGTTAATCTTTCCTTTCTGCCATAAGGGTGGTATCATCTGCATATCTGAGGTTATTGATATTTCTCCTGGCAATCTTGATAAAAGAGATAGTACAGATAAAATGATTAGCACAGTACCTGACACAGAGTTAACATTCAAATAATAACAATAATCCAAAGCCTTAGCGTCTGGCCAATCTTATGAGAAAGCCCTCATCTAATTATGGCAGTATAGGTCAGTGGGTGGAAAACTGCCAACTCTCAAATGCCATTCCTGGCTTGGACATCATGGGATGTCTGTTTCTGCTGCAGACAGTGCCCCTGGACATTTGATCACTTCTCCATGGTTGTCCACTTTTTGACATTGGCATGATGATTTGAAACAAGCCAAAATAGCAGAGGAAGTTGAAAGTCACCTTCTCCACTCTGATGGACACTCACATCCGTGAACCTTCCTCAATCAAAGTATCATTGTGTACGTGTCTCTAATGCATGCATGCTGTCACTTCAGTTGTGTCTGACTCTTTGTGACTCTATGCACTGTAGTCCGCCAGGCTCCTCTGTCCATCAGAT
>NW_011381841.1:0-633 GCF_000754665.1 Bison bison bison
GCTTACTAATTATGCCTGGGCTGCTAAGACCGATTCGAGAAGCTGTCTAGGGTGAGGCACCTTTCGCTATTCGAGAGGGCGCCTGCGGCCTACGTAAGTGCTGCAAACTTCTTGTCTTGAAGTTTGATTGGTCTTCCGCGTAAACCAAGCTACTCAGTCTCTTTTCTCCACCGAATTTTCCTACTGAGCTCTCCTCATACTATTATTCTTGACATCTCTGATTAGCATATAAATAGTCGCCTAGGCCATCTCTCCTTCGAATACCCTGGATCAGTTGGGGCTGGTCCCCGGCAGGTGGCGACCGAACAGGGACCTCAGGAGGCAATACTCAAAGAGCTGAGCAGACACGAACCACGCAATCAGCAGTCAATAAGCATGGATCTCAGCAGTGATGAATCATGCTGCTCAACTGGCAGTAATCAAGCACGTGACCAGGCAGGAATCACGCAGCTCACCTGGAAATTGTCAAGCAGATGAGCACACAGGAATCACGCAGCTCAGATGGGAATTGTCATGCAGATGAGCCGGCAGGAATCACGCAGCTCAGCAGGCCCTGATCACGTGACTCTGCAGGCACTGATCACGTGGCTGATCAAGTACAGATCACCTGACTGAGCATGCACTGATCACGTG
>NW_011381842.1:0-535 GCF_000754665.1 Bison bison bison
GGGTAGACTGATCGATAAGATGTCCCAGCAGGGATTCTCTCTCTGGGCAGGTGAGGTCTTCTCTTAAAGCAAAGAAACCCCATATATAAGGGATTTTTAGGCCTTGAGGATCAAAATTATCCCAGGTTTTCAAGATATTATTCAAGGGGGGTGGTTCTGGACTGTTAGGCCCCATCTGTAAGAGAGAAAAAAGCAGTGCCCAGTGCCATGGCTTTTTTCTACCAGAGGTGTCTGTCCCTGCTCTAGATGGGGTTGGAGACTGATTTTCCACCTAAGCTTCCTTCCCTGGCCAGAGCTAACCTGTCTCTTACAGGTGAAGGTGTCCTACTCCCAACCCCCCTCGTTCTACCACCCAGGCATGGTGGAGATGCACCAGGGTTAGACCTGATGGCATCCCAGATTGATGTTCAGGTCCTCACCATTAAAACCTTGGTTTGATTTCCCTTTTATTCCAGCACCACCTGGGGTGGAACAGAGTAGTTTTCCGGATGCTTGCCAAGCCAAGACCACTAGGGGAAGCACCCAACTTCTGTGT
>NW_011381843.1:0-581 GCF_000754665.1 Bison bison bison
TTAGCTTTCTTCCCAATAATGGACATAAAATAATAAAACTGAAAAAGCACTAAAGTATATACTGTTCATTTGCTTTCTCTAAATGGGATTTGTATTGTTCCTTCTCCCATATCATCCTATCAGCCTTTGGCTGATCTCCACATTTCCTTGCCCCAGCCGTTTATGAGATAACTATTCCAAACAACCTCGGAGAAGAATAGGCCCACTTAAGACAGTGGCTTTCCAAATATATGTCTATATATATATTTACTCTTGTCTTGGGTTAGTGCAGCAGCTCACTAATCTGACTGCTGCCCTTTCTCACCTTATTAAAGGTGATCTGTTCCTGTAAAGTGCTGGTCTCATTCTTTTTCTGAACCTTGCCTTCTCTGACTCCCTTATGCTACAAACAAACTGAGTGGTTGACAGGTACATAAGATGCATGACCTACCCTGGAGGTGCCTTTCCTGCCATCCAGATGCCTGAGCAGTTTGGAACAGGGAAGGAAACAATGCACATAGCCAATTGAGTTCAGTGCCCTTGAAGATCACCTAGGAGCCTGAGTGGCTTAGACTTGGGATGTGCATGAAACACAGGGAACA
>NW_011381844.1:0-703 GCF_000754665.1 Bison bison bison
CGTTCACTGCCAGAACACAACCACCCGAACCTGAGTTTCTAGGGTTCAAACTCCCAGCATGCCGTGGGTGGTGCCTGGTCAAGATTCTGTCTGAGTTTCCTTCCCAGCTTGATAGGTCGTCAAGGTTGAATTTGCAGGACCTCCCGGGACCTTCCCAGCCCAGACTGCATGGCTCTGTTCTTATTTCTCTCTTTGCAAAGCGTAGGAGGCTCTCAGGAACAACAATTCTCTTCTTGGTCACTTCCAGGGGTTCTCATTTACCCTTGATCATGGTTCTCACAGTACTTCTTTTTGACTCAGATATTTAAAGAAGTTTTTAGTCTAATTTTATAATCTTTCCATATTAAATGTTTGATATAAAAGATTATGCCTATACATGGGAATCTCATCCTTATCTGGGCTCCTGTTTCATCTCTGGTTGAGAAACCCTTATGACTGTTACCTGATCTTCATTGAACATGGTGAAGTCCAATTTTCTAACCTTCAATTGTAGAATCCATAGATTTAATGGAGGTGAGTTTATAAGGTCTGTGTCCAAAATAGTGACATTTATCGAATATCATCTCAAACAAGGAACCAGGGAGGAAAAAGGGGGAGAGATCATGAGGCAAAAGAGGAGGAAATGAGCAAGTGAGGAGTCTGAGAGCCACATCCTAACAGGGAGGGTCTCCCAGTACCTGGAGAAGAGGGCTCTTCAGGCAGC
>NW_011381845.1:0-578 GCF_000754665.1 Bison bison bison
CTATGGGGTCGCACAGAGTCGGACACAACTGAAGCAACTTAGCAGCAGCAGCAGAGGGCCACACGAGGCAACAGGAGCACTGAGGCCAGCCATTTATTCCAGAGCACCTGGGCCTGACTCATGTGTCGGAACCACCTCAAAATTCTTGGTTTCCACTGGCAAACTGGCACCCAGCACCATCACACCCCAGCTCAGCAGCAACCCCCATAGCAAGCACAGTGAGTGTTAAAAGTGAAAGCATTAGTCGCTCAGTCATGTCCGACTCTTTGTGAGCCCATGGACTGTAGCCCGCCAGACTCCTCTATCCATGGGATTCTCCAGGCAAGGCTACTGGAGTGTGTAGGGGTGGGTTGCCTTGCCTTTCTCCAGGGCATCTTTCCAACCCAGGGATCGAACCCAGGTCTCCCACCTTACAGGCAGATCCTTTAGCATCTGAGCAACCAGGGAAGCCCTAAGTACAGCAAGGGCCATCTTCAAAAGTGCTGCCACTCTCCTCAGGGGGAGCCCTGAAACTGGCCCAGAGATTGCCTCACTTAGACGGGAAGGCAGCCCAGTGGAAAGGTGCTGCTCCCAGCCAC
>NW_011381846.1:0-534 GCF_000754665.1 Bison bison bison
ACTCCAGTATTCTGGCCTGGAGAATTCCATGGACTGTATAGTCCATGGGGTTGCAAAGAGTCGGACAGGACTGAGCAACTTTCACTTTCACCCACATGGACTAGACACAGAAATCTGCAACCAATAGTATCAAATCAAATTCAGCAATGTACAAAAAGAAATACATATCTCAACCAAGTGGGATTTATCTCAGATGTGCAAGGCTGGTTCAACATCCTAAAATTAATTCATAATCAACAGATGAAAGTAAAACCACATGATTATATCAAGTGATGTAGAAAAGCATTTGACAAAACCCATTCATGATAAATACTCTTAGCAATCTTAGAGAGAACTTCCTCAACTTGATAAATGACATCTAAAACAAACCTACAAGCTAAAAACATCATATTTAATGGTGAAAAACTGCATGCCTTCCCACTAAGCTCAGAAAAAGACAAGAATGTCTCTTCTCATCATTTGTATTAAACATTGTACTGGAATTCATAACTAATACAAAACAAGTAAAGGAAAAAAAAGGTATACAGATTGGGA
>NW_011381847.1:0-573 GCF_000754665.1 Bison bison bison
AGTGCAGGTAGGCAAAGAAAGTGCAGGGGTGAGTGTACATGTGTGGCCCTCTGCTGGGATGTGCCTGTGGGGGAGGGAACAGGGAGGAAGCAAGGATGGTGGGCTTATTGCATTTCCCAAGGGAACTCGGGAGAGTAGGAGATGGGGAAGCCCCTGGGGGCAATTTGAAGCCTGCTAGTTTTCAGGGTCCAGGGTCTAGGCAACAGCTGTCCTGCCAGAGATACCCCATGGTGTGTGCTGAAAGTCCTGACTTGAATTCCTTCTTTTCTCTGGGGTCATGCCCCTCGCTGTGGGGTTTAGAGTGGCAAAGGTGTGCGTCTGCATCTGAGGGAGGATTCTGGCTCTCTCCCTGGAGCAGATTCTCTGATTTTGTCATAGGGTATTTGCACCAGGTGACACTCAGAGGGACCCTGCTTTCCAGGTGACTGTCTTGGATGTCTTTGGGCCCAACCAGAGACAGGCTTCATTGGCACTTCGGCTGTGTAGGCAAGCAGGTATACCTGATTGTATGAAGACCGCTCTGGGCCTAAGGAGAGCAACTGAAAGGGAGTCTTGGCATTTAGTCAATCAGTG
>NW_011381848.1:0-511 GCF_000754665.1 Bison bison bison
TCTATTTTATCTGATATGAGTATTGCTACTCCTGCTATTTTTTGGTCTCCATTTGCATGAAATATCTTTTTCCAGCCCTTCACTTTCAGTCTGCATGTGTCCCTAAGTTTGAGGGATGATTACTGCAGCCATGAAATTAAAAGATGCTTGCTCCTTGGAAGAAAAGCTATGACCAATCTAGACTTTATATTCAAAAGCTGAGACATTACTTTGCCAACAAGTGTCCATCTAGTCAAAGCTATGGTTTTTCCAGTAGTCATGTATGGATGTGAGAGTTGGACTATAAAGAAAGCTGAGTGCCAAAGAATGATGTTTTTGAACTGTGGTGTTGGAGAAGACTCTTGAGAGTCACTAGGACTGTAAGGAGATCCAACCAGTTCATCCTAAAGGAAATCAGTCCTCTATATTCATTGGAAGGACTGATGCTGAATCTGAAACTCCAATACTTTGGCCACCTGATGTGAAGAACTTACTCATTGGAAAAGACCCTGATGCTGGGAAAGATTGAAGG
>NW_011381848.1:3605-3992 GCF_000754665.1 Bison bison bison
TCCTGGAGAAGGTTCCATGTGCGCTTTAGAAAAAGGTGAAATTCATTGTTTTAGGGTGAAATATGATATCGATATCAATTAGGTCTAACTGGTCCATTGTATCATTTAAAGTTTGTGTTTCCTTGCTAATTTTCTGTTTAGTTGATCTATTCATAGGTGTGAGTGGGGTATTAAAGTCTCCCAGTATTATTGTGTTCCTGTTAATTTCCCCTTTCATACTTGTTAGCATTTGCCTTACATATTGCAGTGCTCCTATGTTGGGTGCATATATATTTATAATTGTTATATCTTCTTCTTGGACTGATCCTTTAATCATGATGTAGTGTCCTTCTTTGTCTCTTTTCGTGGCTTTTATTTCAAACTCTATTTTATCTGATATGAGTATTG
>NW_011381849.1:0-634 GCF_000754665.1 Bison bison bison
CCATGTGATCAGTGGCTGTACAGCCACGTCACCAGTGCATGCGCAGTCACGTGATCAGTGCATGATAGCCAGGTGATGAGTGCATGCTCAGTCAGGTGATCTGGACTTGATCAGCCACGTGATCAGTGCCTGCAGAGTCACGTGATCAGGGCCTGCTGAGCTCTTTGATTCCTGCCGGCTCATCTGCATGACAATTGCCAGCTGAGCTGCGTGATTCCTGTCGGCTCCTCTGCTGACAATTGCCAGCTGAGCTGCGTGATTCCTGCCTGGTCACCTGCTTGATTATTGCCAGTTGAGCAGCATGATTCGTCACTGCTGAGCTCCATGCTTATTGCCTGCTGATTGCGTGGTTCGTGCCTGCTCAGCTCTTTGAGTATTGCCTCCTGAGGAGCCTGTTCGGGCGCCCCCTCCTGGGGATCAGCCCCAGCTGATGCAGTGTATTCGAAGGAGAGATGGCCTAGGCGAATATTTATATGCTATTGAGAGATGTCAAGAATAATAGTATGAGGACAGCTCAGTAGGAAAATTCGGTGGAGAAAAGAGACTAAGTAGCTTGGTTTACGCGGGAGACCAATCAGACTTCAAGACAAGAAGTTAGCACCACTTACGTAGGCCGCAGGCGCCGTCTCAAATA
>NW_011381850.1:0-556 GCF_000754665.1 Bison bison bison
GGTAAACCAAGCTACTCAGTCTCTTTTCTCCACCGAATTTTCCTACTGAGCTCTGCTCATACTATTATTCTTGACATCTCTGATTAGCATATAAATAGTCGCCTAGGCCATCTTTCCTTCGAATACCCTGGATCAGCTGGGGCTGGTCCCCGGCAGGTGGCGCCCGAACAGGGACCTCAGGAGGCAATACTCAAAGAGCTGAGCAGACACGAACCACACAATCACGTGACTGTTCATGCACTGATCATGTGTCTGATCATGCACTGGTCACGTGGCTATCATGCACTGATCACTTGGCTGATCACACCCTGATCATGTGCCTGGCCATGCACAGATCACGTGACTAATCATGAACTGATCACGTGGGTACCAGGCACTGATCACGTGAATATCATGCACTGATCACGTAGCTGGTCATACACCTATCACGTGACTGATCATGCACTGATCAAGTGGCTAATCATACACTGCTCATTGCCTGGTCATTCACAGATCACGTGACTAATCATGAACTGATCACGTGGGTATCAGGCACTGATCACGTGGATATCATGCA
>NW_011381851.1:0-506 GCF_000754665.1 Bison bison bison
TAGAGCTAATCAATGAATACAGTAAAGTTGAAGGATATAAAATTAACACACAGAAATCCCTTGCATTCCCATACACTAACAATGAGAAAATAGAAAGAGAAATTAAGGAAACAATTCTATTCACCATTGCAACAAAAAGAATAAAATACTTAGGAATAAATCTACTGAAAGAAACAAAATACCTATATATACAGAAACCTATAAAACACTAATGAAAGAAATTAAAGAGGACACAAATAGATGGAGAAATATACCATGTTCATGGATCGGAAAAATCAATATAGTGAAAATGAGTATACTACCCAAAGCAATCCATAGAGTCAATGCAATCCCTATCAAGCTACCAAAGGTATATTTCAGAGAACTAGAACAAATAATTTCACAATTTGTATGGAAACACAAAAAACTTCAAATAGCCAAAGCAATCTTGAGAAAGAAGAATGGAAGTGAAGGAATCGTCCTGCCTGACTTCAGACTATGCTACAAAGTGACAGTCATCAAGACAG
>NW_011381852.1:0-512 GCF_000754665.1 Bison bison bison
AGATAAGTAAATCTAAGCTGAGAAAGATGAAAGGAATCACTTTCTGTACAGAAAGTGTGAATTGGAATAGAATTGCTAGTATCTTTTGTTGCAGGGCCTTGCTGAAAAGCCCCCAGGGCCCACTTTTGTCATTGTCTCTTCTGGGATTCTGCCGGCTTTCTTTCCTCTTCACAGCTGCCATCTCTTGCTTTTCCCACCTGAGTTCCTTGGGTCTGGCTTTGTAGCCAGCCTCTGAAGACAGTCTTCCAAGATTGCATGCCCTTTATTGCTGCTCTTCAGGACAAATACTCAACTTATTTTCGGGGCTTTTTACTTTTTAACATCAAAAGGGTACTGGTAAATTGGGGAATATCAGATTCCTGATGTTACACATTGATAAAAATTAAACAGAACTGGACATGGAACAACAGACTGGTTCCAAATAGGAAAAGGAGTACGTCAAAGCTGTATATTGTCACCCTGCTTAATTTAATTTATATGCAGAGTACATCATGAGAAACCGCTGGGCTGGA
>NW_011381853.1:0-2443 GCF_000754665.1 Bison bison bison
TCCAGTATTCTTGCCTGGGAAATGCCATGGACAGAGGAGCCTAGTGGCTACAGTCCATGGGATCCCAAGAGTTAGATGTGACTTAGCAACTACACCACCACCACCATAAATGCATGGAAAATGGGAAGAAATCTCTACTGTTAAATTCTTTTTGGATCAAAATTTCAAAGCTACTAGGAAAAAATCATATGTCGTTAAACTCTGCTAATTCAGAAGAATGTAAGGGAAAGTCATTACCTACCATGTGATTTATATAAGAACAGCCAAGTTTATGATTTGACACAATATACAGTAATTAAATGTGTCAACTAACAAATGATGCTCATAAAGAGATTCTCAAAATGGCTATGAATTGCCTGTAATTGATGAGTTTATATTCAAAGGAGTGATGAAAAATAATTTTTTAAATTTTGGAAAGTTTTTGAAATAGCTTTTAACACTTCCCTTTCTCATACCTTTATAATCTGAACTAAGAATTGCAAACTGTGCATAAAATTCCCATCGTTGTTGTTTAGTTGATAAGTCGTGTCTGACTCTTTTGTGACCCCATGGACTGTAGCCTGCCAGGCTCTTCTGTTCATGGAATTCTCCAGGCAGGAATACTGGAATGGGGTTGCCATTTCCTTTTCCAGCGGATCTTCCTGACCCAGGGATCAAACCCGTGTCTCCTGTACTGCAGGTGGGTTCTTTACCACTCATCCCCCAGGAAGGCCCCCGAATTCACATTAGAAGAATCCAAATTAACTAATCTTTTGATGATAAAATCATAATCACATAGTTCTTAAATTGAAATACTTTAAAACACACACACACACACACACTCATAGCAGCCAGATCTTTTCATGGAAGCCAGTAACAGAGATATGGGTAAAGCAAAAAGAAAAAAAAAGGCTGTAATAGAAGTCAGGCTTATTTGGTATACAGCTTATGTGTCTGCAAGAAAGATGTTTTATGTCAACTATTCTAATCTATTTTTTCAGTAGATTTTATTTTGGGGGCTTACCTGATGGCTCAGAGGTTAAAGCACCTGCCTGCAATGTGGGAGACCCGGGTTTGATCCCTGGGTTAGGAAGGTCCCCTGGAGAAGGAAATGGCAACCCACTCCAGTATTCTTGCCTGGAGAATCCCATGGACAGAGGAACCTGGTAGGCTACAGTCCACGGGATCACAAAGAGTTGGACACGACTGAGCAACTGCACTTCACTTCACTTCTGCATTCTCATCTATTTTTCAGTAGATTTTATTTTTTGGAGCAGTTTTAGGTGGACAGCAAATGAACATAAAGGATAAAGATTCCCCATATATCTTCTGCCCTGACCCCTGAACAAGGCTCTGCATCACCAACATCCCCCAGCAGAGTGATGACCTTTGTAACAACGGATGAATCTGTAGTCATACATCACTATCACCTGAAGTCCGTGGTCTACTTCAGGGTTCACTGTATGTATATGTAGGATATTCTATGGGCTTTGACAAATGCTTACTGAGATGTATCCACCATTATAGTATCATCCAGGGTAGTTTCACTGCCCTGAAAGAATTATTTTTAAAATAAAAATGAGAACAAATGAGGGCTCGTAAAGTTACTCACTACCAGGAAGATAGTTTTCATGTTAAAGAAAAGCCCGTCTTTCTTAGGTTATTTACACAAAGAAATTTTATTTCCAAAAGAAAACTGGGACGTCTATAACTGGAAACCAGACATAGAAATGCTTGCACGTTCAACCCTAACTTTTCTTTTTAACCACATTGTCTTTTGGAATATGAAGGAATTTGCTTTATAAAAATTTCCATTCTTGGAGTATAGAGAAACTTGTGAAACTTCAGACAATGAGGAAAAGACTGGTTATAAAAGAAACTTCTTGTAAAACAGTGAGTTATAACCATAAAGTCTTCCAGTTCTGAACCCTGAAAGATCAGGGAAAACTTGACAAAATGAAAATGTTAAAATTTTCAGGCAAGCCAAATGAACTTGTAAAAGCATATTTGCATCCATGTAAAAGAACCTGGTACAAGAAGGTGTAATGGGGGCAGTTTGGATGAAACATGAAATTAAACACATGCATGACTGTTACCAGCAAAGCTAAAATAAAATGAAGCAGATGTCTACTTGCTTAAATAGGTGATTTTTTGTGTTAGGAAGTAAAAACTGAGCTTGAGAAATGATAGCATATATATCAGGTTTAATCGCTAATGACTGTATGGTTCAAATAATTCCATCACTCCTGTGAAAAGTATATTTTTTAGTAACTTTGCTCGAAACATCTGAGACTTTTGAAAGTGAGAGTAATTCTGATAGTATGAAAAACACATTTCCAATGTCATAGTTTTGTTTTGTTTTGTTTTTTAACAAATATTAGGAGAGGCATGAGTCGGACACAACTGAAGCGACTTAGAATGCATGCATGCATTGGAAAAGGAAATGGCAACCCACTCCAGTATT
>NW_011381853.1:5160-7100 GCF_000754665.1 Bison bison bison
TCCTAAGCTTTAAATAAAGGCAACTGATTCAAAATACTAAAACATCCATCAGTTAAAAAAAAATACAAATACACAAATAAATATGTCATAGACTGCCAGTGTGCGAGGCCTCAGATGATGTCTACTAGAAGCTTAGCGTAGTGCCTAGCACCTAGTAAGTCTTAATAAAGGCTAACTATTCTTATTTGTTATACTTGGAGATATGCTGAGAGGTTTGAGCTTGTTTCTTGTTTATGGATCGGGAGTTTTAAGGCTCCATAACCTGAGTTGGTGGTGACAGAACCTAGCCTAGGTTTCTTTGATCTCAAGTCTCAGTTACCTACCCAGTAGTGAGTGGTTAGGAGTGTTCCTTAATAGCTTATAGTTTTTTATGTTGACCTGATCCCCATGATATTTATGTATGCATGTATGTTTGTGTTTAAAAGGAAGAGGACTCATACATAGATGTCTCCATTAAAAAAGTTGAGTGGTATTCCAGATTCACTGCTTCTAGGCGGAATTACTCTCATTGTGACAACATTCCAACAGGGTCTGAATTCATAGTTGTAACACCCCTTTATTATGTTCAGAGAATGAGTCTTTAAAGACCCTTTGTGGCCGCAGCCTAAATGTTAGGTTCTCTAATATTTTGCCACTTTGAAGACAAAGAGATTTCAGATAGACAGAGGTCTCTTTCACTCTTGATAACGCTCATAAGGCAGGAACTATGAAGGTGATAGTTCTTATTTTCGATGCTTTGTTTCCCAGGCTCAGTGGGAACCTATAGAACGTCTACATTCCAGTCAGGAGAGCCAAAAAGCAAATAAAAGCCAGTGAAGAGATGTGCGCTAACCATCCAGGAAGTGGAACAGTGACTGGAAAAGTGAGCTTTGGATGCAGGAAGTAGAA
Source organism: Bison bison bison (assembly GCF_000754665.1). Lineage (NCBI taxonomy): Eukaryota > Metazoa > Chordata > Mammalia > Artiodactyla > Bovidae > Bison > Bison bison. The sequence goes on from NW_011381853.1 coordinate 6,049, forward strand.
CTAGATCAATAAAGTGAAGGTGAACTCCTGTCCCAGGAAGTAGAAGGTGATCAGTGAGTAGAAAGGTGAGCTTGTAACCCAGAAAGTAGAATAAGGTAGGCAAATAAAAAAAAAGAGAAAGTAGCTCTTAGAAGCCAAGGACGATTATTTTTTAAAATTTCTGTCCTTATGCCAAGGAAAGGCCAATAGCACCAGGGATTATTTGAAAACAGGAAGCTCAACCCAGTGTTCTTTGACAACCTAGAGGGGTGGGATGGGGTGGGAGATGGGTTCAGGAGGGGTGGGATATATGTATACCTGTGGCTGATTCATGTTGATGTGTGGCAGAGTCCAACACAATATTGTAGAGCACTTGTCCTCTCTTAATTGTATTTTGCTCTGTACTTATTAATATCATACAATTATAACCTTTGATGATTAAAAAAGAAAGAAAATCAAAGCATAAAAAAAAAAGAATGACTGATTACCTTAAATTAGACTTTGTAGGCTTCCTGCCTCTGCAGCTGTGAGGTTTTTACTTAACCTTTCTCTGACTCAGCTTCCTCATCTGTAAAATTGAGGTAATAATACTGCTTGCCTCTCCAGTTGTTCTGAGAGTTAAATAGTCGATGCAAGTGCTTAGTATGCTAACTGATATATAGTAAATACTCAATAAATATTATTATTATCGGTATTATTCTCATTTTAAATGTTACAGATTGTCTTTCTCCTGCTTAATGAGCACATGCTTTCATCTACTGGAGTGTCTCTCTCACTTACCTACTGGTTTCTTTATTGCAGTGAAGCATCTATAGTTATTTAGTTAATAGTTAATGAGAGAGTTTTTGGTGAGACAGGCTCTTTGCACTATTTAATGCTACTGAAAGCACATCTGTTAATTCTGTAGCACAGAGTCCCGTGGTCCCAGGGCACTCTCTCAGTGTCAATCTATGATAAATTGATAACAAGTGAGTTGTTTATTTCCTGGTAAAATGATTGTGCAGGGGGTGGAAGGTGAGAGAGATTGGTTTGTACTGTAGAACAGCTTTTCATACAAAGCATAGCTTCAAATC
>NW_011381853.1:9507-10001 GCF_000754665.1 Bison bison bison
TTTACATAAATATAAAATACGATTTCACTTACAAATACCGATGGCTACCTCATGGTGAAATCATTCATCCCACATTTCCAGGGAGTATCAACTAACTGGAACTGAAGTATGGATGCCTGTAAAATGCTAGGCAGGTGCTTTCAGATTTTCCACAGTCCTTACCAGTCCCTTTGAATTGCATTAGCCTAATGCACTCATTTTTGTTATGTTTGACACCCACAGGCATTCTAGACTGCTTTCTGCTTCTTCCATTGTCCATCCTTAACAAAGGTAGGAAACTGTACCTGTAAGAAAACTGGGTATCAGTTTCTTTAATGCATGGATAGTGTCTTCAGACTACAAATAGTTTGTTCCCTGGACACCAACAAGTTCATCAAATCATTTCTATCCAGGTTAAGGTCAGAGCAGGAAGAAGGAGACAGCAGCTTAACAGCCAAAATACTGGTACTACTAGTTATGTCTACAAATAACGGCTTCAGTTCAGTTCAGTAGCT
>NW_011381853.1:10341-12525 GCF_000754665.1 Bison bison bison
AGAGTCTTCTCCAACACCACAGTTCAAAAGCATCAATTCTTCGGTGCTCAGCTTTCTTTATAGTCCAACTCACATCCATACATGATGAATGGAAAAACCATAGCCCTGACTAGACGGACCTTTGTTGGCAAAGTAATATCTCTGCTTTTTAATATGTTGTCTAGGTTGGTCATAACTTTCCTTCCAAGGAGTAAGCGTCTTTTAATTTCATGGCTGCAATCACCATCCACAGTGATTCTGGAGTCCAGAAAAATAAAGTCAGCCACTGTTTCCACTGTTTCCCCATCTATTTGCCATGAAGTAAGTGATGGGACCGGATGCCATGATCTTAGTTTTCTAAATGTTGAGCTTTAAGCCAACTGTTTCACTGTCCTCTTTTACTCATCAAGAGGCTCTTTAGTTCTTCTTTACTTTCTGCCATAAGGGTGGTGTCATCTGCATATCTGAGATTATTGATCTTTCTCCCGGCAATCTTGATTCCAGCTTGTGCTTCCTCTAGCCTAGCGTTTCTCATGATGTACTCTGCATAGAAGTTAAATAAGCAGGGTGACAATATACAACCTTGACGTACTCCTTTTCCTATTTGGAACCAGTCTGTTGTTCCATGTCTTGTTCTAACTCTTCTTTCCTGACCTGCATATAAGTTTCTCAAGAGGCAGCTCAGGTGGTCTGGTATCCCCATCTCTTTCAGAATTTTCCAGTTTATTGTGATCCACACAGTCAAAGTCTTTAGCATAGTCAATAAAGCAGAAATAGATGTTTTTCTGGAACTCTCTTGCTTTTTTGATGATCCAGTGGATGTTGGCAATTAGATCTGATTCCTCTGCCTTTTCTAAAACCAACTTGAATATCTGGAAGTTCACGGTTCACGTATTGCCGAAGCCTGGCTTGGAGAATTTTGAGCATTACTTTACTAGCGTGTGAGATAAGTGCAATTGTGCGGTAGTTTGAGAATTCTTTGGGATTTCCTTTCTTTGGGATTGGAATGAAACCTGACCTTTTCCAGTCCTGTGGCCACTGCTGAGTTCTCTAGATTTGCTGATATATTGAGTGCAGCATTTTCACAGCATCATCTTTTAAGATTTGAATAGCTCAACTGGAATTCCATCACCTCCACTAGCTTTGTTCATAGTGATGCTTCCTAAGGCCCACCTGACTTCACATTCCAGGATGTCTAGCTCTAGGTGAGTGTGAGTGATCACACCTTCATGATTATCTGGGTGATGAAGATCTTTTTTGTACAGTTCTTCTGTGTATTCTTGCCACCTCTTCTTAATAATGGATAATGTCTACTTAATTATATGTGCCAGCAATTCTGCTATTAAATTTACACACATCATTTCAAGTAATAATCTTACAAGAACAATTCTTTAGTATCCCTATTTTACAAATAAAGAAAATGACATTTACAAATGTTGATAGAATGGTCAAAGTTGGACTACCATAAACACACTCTTAAACAGTCTGTATTGCTGCAAGCGGGTAGTGTAATATTTCTAAGTGGCTTTATGAGTAGGAAGAGCAAGGTAAAAACAGGAAGAATATGATGGAGTACAATACTAGGATGTATAATGCTTCTTATTCTATATATGTTCAAAGAGATTATCTTTTAGTCTAATTAAAATATACTCAAGGAAAGCCTACTAAGAATTGCCTAAAAGTTGTGCATATCAAGTTGCCATTCAGGTATAGGTCTCAGTCTAACACTTGACCAGATTGTAGCTAACAGGAAACAGCGTAATAGTGATCTACTAATTTTGTCAACACGTTTGAAAAGATTTTCTCCTTAAATAACAAATAAAGTGAAAAACCAGTTTAAAAAACTTTTTGGAAAATTGCAGGATAAAGAAAAGGGAACTTTGTCCAGAAGAATAGAAAGAAAATTTATTTCTTTCTATAAATAGAATAGAAAGAAAAATTATTTCTAATTAATAGAAATAAAATTATCACAATTTTAGAAACCAGTTGATATAAAAGTAAAGAAATAATGCCTCTTGGAAACAGAAGCAGATCATAATAAGGTAACATAAGCTGAGAGAAACAATATTAGGATAAGCTGAAAATACATAAAAGTGTTGTAAAAGATGATAAGGAAACTAAAAAAGCAAAACCAAAACTTCAGTTGCATAATTAAAATAATTTGTGGGGGAAAAAAAATGAAGGAAGAGTCAGAAATCATTCTTC
>NW_011381853.1:14072-15091 GCF_000754665.1 Bison bison bison
ATGGCACCATCACCTCTCATCAGGACTATGGCAATAACCTCACTGGTGTCTCTCCTTCTGCCCTTGGCCCTATTCACAGCAGATAGAGCCATTCTACTAAAAAGCAAATCAGGCTTCCCTGGTGGCCAAGTCGTTAAGAATCCTCCTTGCAATGCAGAGGACACCAGTTCAATCCCTGATCTTGAAAGATCTCACATGCCTAGGAGCAGCTAAGCCTGTGAGTCAACTACTGAGCCCATTCTCTAGAGCCAGTGCTCAGCAGCAAGAGAAGGAACTGCAATGAGAAGCCTGCACATCACAATTAGATACTAGCCCCTGCTCACTGCAGCTAGAGAAAGGCCATGTGCAGCAAAGAAGACCCAACACAGCCAAGAAAGTAGCTAACTAGATGAATAAAAATTTTTTAAAAGTCAGCTCACTCTACTTCTTTGCTCATAACTTTTCACTGGCCTGTCTTCTGAGAGCAACTGCTAAGATTCTTACTCTTACCATCTCTTCACATGGCCTTACCTGATCTGCCTTTGTATTACCCCCAGTGGCCTCCTCTCCTGCTACTCCCCTCAACCCCTCCCCTCTCCCTACCCTTGCTCACTCTGGCTCACTCTAGACCAGGCACACCGGTCTCTGCTCTTCTTTGAAACCACGTTAGTCAAGGTCACTGAACTTGCTGTTCTAACCAGTCTGTTCTTCTTTTAGTATATCCCTTTGGTTCACTCCCTCACCTACTTCAGATCTTTACTCAAATGTTTCCTTCTTAGGGCTTCCCTGGTGGCTGAGATGTTAAAGAATCTGTCTGCAATGTGACAGACCCAGGTTCAATCCCTGGGTCTGGAAGATCCCCTGGAGAAGGGAATGATTACCCACTTTAGGATTCTTGCCTGGAAAATCCCATGGACAGAGGAGCCTGGTGAGGTATAGTCCATGGGGTCGCAAAGAGTCAGGCACAGCTGAGCAACTAACACTCTCACTTTCACTTTTCCTTCTTGGTAAGATCTTGCTTTTCCTTCCCATTTAAAAAT
>NW_011381854.1:0-625 GCF_000754665.1 Bison bison bison
CATGGAGCCAAGGCAGAAGGAACACTGTCTCAGAGTGTCTTAACCTAGCCCAGGGACATGTCAAGGAAGCCAACCATTAAAATGCCTGTTAGGTGAGAGGCACCTGCAAGGATCAAGCAGGACCTGTGTATCATTGACTGCAGTTGAAGAAGCAGAGACAGTTAATAGAATGAGGCCTGGTGCCTGTGGACCTCCTGTTGAGTGATCAAAAGGGGAATTTGATTCATTCCATCTCCTTTCCCATTTGGCTGGCCTTTAGTCAAAGTGAAGTAGCCCTATCGGTCTCCATCACAGTAGTAAAGCAACTTAAGATTCCCAAAGAAAAAAGACCTTGACATCCAGTTTGATTTGTACTGGACCCATAGTTTTAACTGAAAAGGATCAAACACAGGGAACCTTTTCAGTTTATGAATTGAGCTAAATTTAGTTCTCTTTCCCTTAAGCTACAAAGGAGTTGTCTGAGAAGAGTAAATGTAGTGGATACAAAGGGTCCAGGGTGATTAAACCCTCTATAGAACTTTTCCTTACCTTTTCCAGTTACATGTGTCTTACCCTAGTTTAACACATGATGATTTCAGTTTTGTATCTTATCTTGCCTTGGGCACGAATGTATTAAAGTTAACAG
>NW_011381855.1:0-537 GCF_000754665.1 Bison bison bison
CAAGAGATACGTGGAGTAACAGGCAAATTTTGCTGCGGAGTACAAAATGAAGCAGGGCAAGGGCTAGCAAGGGTTTTGTCAAGAGAACGCACTGGTCATAGCAAACACCCTCTTCCAACAACACAAGAGAAGACTCTACACATGGACATCACCAGATGGTCAATACTGAAATCAGATTGATTATATTCTTTGCAGCCAAAGATGGAGAAGCTCTATACAGTCAGCAAAAACAGGACTGGGTAGCTGACTGTGGCTCAAGTCATGAACTCTTTATTGCCAAATTCAGACTTAAATTGAAGAAAGTAGGGAAAACCACTAGACCATTCAGGTATGACATAAATCAAGTCCCTTATGATATGCTTATATGTGGAATCTTAAAAAATGAATCTATTTACAAAACAGAAATTGAGTCACACATGTAGAAAACAAACTTGTAGATACCAAGAGGTAAGGGGAGTGGGGATAAACTGGGAGACTGGGACTGACATATACACACAACTATACATAAAATAGATCACTAATAGGAACCTATTGTAC
>NW_011381856.1:0-733 GCF_000754665.1 Bison bison bison
CACAGCACTGAAACACTGATGTTGATAAACTACTGGATGTATTTTTATAGTCTGGATGATAAAGCAGTTTGTGTCAGAGCTTGGAAATACTGGATGGTGATAAACTACTGGTGTGTTTGATAAAGATGCACTTGAACTTGTGACAGCAGTGAAAAACAAAAAGTGATAAGCTGATGAGTCTATTTTAGGTCAGGTGGACCAAGATGCGGCTGAATCACCTCTTTAAAGTGTGGATAATGATAAGCTACTGAGTACGTTTGACCTGGGGTGGATAAAGAAACACTGAAAGCATGTCACAGCTTTCACTGGATGAAGAAACACTGGATGGAGATATACAACTGGATGTGTTTGACCTAGGGTGCGTGAAGAATAACTTGAGGTGTCACTGCACTGAAACAGTAGATCATGATAATCTATTGGAAGTGTTCAACGAGTAATCAATGAGGAAGCACATTGCATGGAATGGTGCTGCATGGTGATAAACACCTGGTTGTATTTGACCAATGTGGATGAAGAAGTTCTTGAAGCATGCCAAATGCTTTGCAACCCTGGATGGTGACATAATCACATCAAACAATGTGTCTTTTTGATATAGGGTGTAAAAGCAAGCACTTAAAGCATGTAACAGGGCCTTTCCTGGTGGTTCAGTGGTTAAGCATCCACCTTGAAGTGTAGGGGATGAAGGTTCAATCCCTGACTGGGAAACTAACATCCCATATGCTACAGAGTAACT
>NW_011381857.1:0-793 GCF_000754665.1 Bison bison bison
GCTTCATTGCAAGTACCGAATTGTGGGCTGAGGAGTATGTATTTTGGGATCTAAGAAAGGCAGTACCTAGACTTGTTCAGTGTAGTGATAGAGATGTGGGTTCAGGAGTATTTGGTCGTGGCTACATCAAGTGCTTAACCCAGACTAGTTAAGTGCAGCAACCAATAAGTGGGAAGAGGAGTTTATGTTGGGGGATCTAACAAGGGCATGACCTAGACCGGTTCAAATCAGGGACCAACATGTAGGTACAGGAGTATTTCTAAGGGTCTTGAAGGGCAGGACCCATCCTAGTTCAATGCAGTGACAGAGATATGGGCTGAGGAGTATGTGTCGGGGGATATAACAATGACAGGACCTAGATTTGTTCAGTGCAGTGATCGAGAGGTAGGCTCAGAAGTGTTTTTCAGGGTCTTGAACAAGTGTAGGACCCAGACCAGGTCAATGTAGGGAGTGAGATATGGGCTCAGGAGTATTCTCGCGGTTTGAACATGGAAGGACACAGCTTGCTTCAGTGCAGGGACGGAGATGTACCTTCAGAAGTGTTTGTCAGGGTTTGAACACGGGCAGGACCCACCTCCTTCAGTGCAGGGACAGACATGTTAGTTCTGGAGTGTTTGTCAGTGTCTGGAACAAGGGCAGGACCCAGGTGGGTTCATTGCAGGGAGTGAGATGTGGGCTCAGGATTCTTTGCTAGTGGCTTGATCAAGTGTTTGACCAAGCCTAATTTAGTGCAGGGAATAAGATGTTGGATCAGGAGTGTTTGTCAGCATGTTACGAAAGTGTAGGAGCAGTC
>NW_011381858.1:0-747 GCF_000754665.1 Bison bison bison
TGATCATACACTCATCACGTGTCTCGTCATGCACAGATCACGTGACTAATCATGAACTGATCACGTGGCTATAATGCAATGATCACGTGGATATAATACACCGATTATGTGCCTGTCATGCACAGATCACGTGATTAATCATGAACTGATCACGTGTGTATCATGCCTGATCACGTGGATATCATGCACTGCTCACGAGGCTGAACAGGCAATGATCACGGAGCTACCATTTACTGGTCACGTGACTGATCATGCACTGATCACATAATTGATCATGCACTGACCGTGTTACTGATCATGCACTGATGACGTGGCTATCTTGCCCTGCTCACTAGGCTGATCATGCAATGATCACCTAGCTCCCATGTACTGGTCACGTGACTGATCATGCTCTGATCACGTAATTGATCCTGCACTGATCACGTAATTGATCATGCACTAATCACGTGACTTATCAAGCAGTGTTCCCGTGACTGATCATGCACTGATCACGTGACTGATCATGCACTGATCTCGTGGCTATCATGCACAGCTCACGTGGGGGATCATGCAATGATCACGTAGCTACCATGTACTAGTCACGTGACTGATCATGCACCGATCACATAATGGATCATGCACTGATCACGTGGCTCATCATGCACTGATGACGTGACTCTTCATGCACTGATCACGTGACTCATCATGCACTCATCACGTGGCTAATATGCACTGATCACGTGGCTGATCATACACTGATCACCTGCC
>NW_011381859.1:0-543 GCF_000754665.1 Bison bison bison
ATCCAAGTCCATGATATATCTCTCCATCTGTTGGTGTCATCTTTTATTTCTTTCATCTGTAGCTTATAGCTTTCTGCATACAGGTCTTTTGTCTCCTTAGGTAGGTTGATTCCTAGGTGTTTTACACTTTTTGTTGAAATGGTGAGTGTGATTGATTCATTAATTTCTCTTTTTGACTTTTAATTGTTACTGTGTAGAAATGCAAGAAATTTCTGTGTATTTTGTATCCTGAAACTTTACTATATTCATTGATTAGATCTAGTAGCTTTATGTTGGCATCTTTAGGATGTTCTATATATATCATACCATCTGCAAGCAGTGACAGTTTTACTTCTTTTCCTATTAGAATATTTTCATTTTAATTTCTTATCTGATTTTTGTGGCTAGGACCTCCAAAATCATATTAAATAATGATGGTGAGTGTGGGCACCCTTGTCTTGCTAATGATATTAGAGGAAATGCTTTTAATTTTACACCATTGAGAATAATATTTACTGTGGGTTTGTCATCTGTGACCTTTATTATGCTGAAGTGTGTTCCTTC
>NW_011381860.1:0-526 GCF_000754665.1 Bison bison bison
CAGACTTAGTTGCGTAAGGCCACGTGTGGGAGTCAGCTGGCTTTATGTCAAGCTTCTAGGTCAATCTCTAGGTTCATTTTTAAGTTGATATTGTTTCTTTAGCAAATCATGCGTCACGTGCTCCAGGGTTTCTGAAGCCCTGGACAGATTCAGATTTGAAACTAAATGTGGCAGCAATGGGCTCTCCCTTTGTGTAAGTAACACCACCAGTGATAGCTCTGCCTTCCTTGATCCATTGGCTGTGAGGGAAGTAGGTATAGAAAGACTTTGCAAAGGAAGGCTCTGTGTTCTCTCCTCCTTGATTCTGTTTACTAGCTGGGGGATGGGAGTACTCAGACATGAAACTTGGAGGTGAATAAATCTCACTTAAAATATTTAATATAGCCCATTACCAAAACTGAGTCCCAACTTTTCGAAGGAGAAGACTTGTGAGAACTAATAGGATACTGAAAAAAACCCACTAAATTAAAAATAAAAATGAAAAACATTTATGGCCCTAAAATGGCAAGGGCCTTAAAGGAAGTTC
>NW_011381861.1:0-681 GCF_000754665.1 Bison bison bison
ATTTTCCTGAGGTGTAAACAAAGAGTTTTAGAACACAGAATAACTGGAAATTCTGCTTAGGGGAAGGAACTGTGTGTTCAGTAAGGTTGTCCCAAAGGAGGTGACTTTAGAGCTAAATCTTGATGAATAGGAATTAATGGCAGGGAAGTGGGTACAGGTGACAAAGTTATCGCTTCAGGGAAAAAAAAAAGAGAGAAAAGAGAGAGAGAGAAAAAAAAAAAAGAGTACTTTAAGCAAAGACCCAGAGATGGGATCAGGAGAGAAATTTTCTCATGGACTGTTCTTCCCTAAGGTAGTCCATCCATTCCATGATAAAACAAGCCCACACTAAGCCTCAGACATTCTGGCCTGGCTGTTGGGAAATCCTTACCACTTTCCACACCCTACCTAGTGGAAAAGGAAAAAATTGAGCCAGGCACACATCCCTAGAATCAAGGGTCACCTTCTCTAACTTTAGGACAATTCCCTCTGAGCAGATAGCCCTGGAGGTTCACTCACCTGGGTACACGGGGCTGGGTTGGGGGGATGTGCTTATAGTGGCAATGTGGCAAGCATTCCCACAGTGGAAGTGAAGTGGGTGAGCCATCAGTGAGGTAAGTGCTCCAAAGTCTCTGCAGTCCCTCTGAGGTGGAATCAAGGACCAAAACTTAGGCTTCAACTTGGAAGGGAAATTTTTCATCA
>NW_011381862.1:0-829 GCF_000754665.1 Bison bison bison
CCCAGGAAAGGGTAAATCCATGTTGCATGTTTAGGTTCATGTCTGCCGGTTTACTTTCCTCTACCTGTCACAAACCTTAACCATTTTTTTAGAAGGCACACATATCCCAACGTGTTCAGCCTTCTTTTCTCGTAAAATCGATGCTGGCACTATGCGTTTCTACTTATCTTTATTCTGAGGCAGACAGTTCACAAATAATCAGATTTGACAATAACTTTGCTTGTAACTTCCAAAACGGCACTTCTAAGCTAATTGAAAGAGGGCAGTGGGACAGTTATTCCTTGAATTCTCCTTTTTACAGACCTGAGTTCTGCTTGAGTCATTGTTAATATCCTTGAAATGCCTCCTGGAAAACTGTAACTGCAAGGAATGAGAATACATCCTTCGGAATAGGACCGTATTTCACATTCCACAACAAATCTCTCTTCATAATTCATTCCTTGCACTTCATTTTATCTTTCAAGGCTTACTTAACCTTTGTCATATTCGGTCACACTTCTTTGCCTTTGACTTCAGTGCTCTCTAGAGTCCCCAAACCAACTGGTACAGCCTTTCTCTAGCAAATGTGTTGCTGCTAACTATTCAGGGAAACTCTAAGAATGTCTTTTTCAGAATGTGTTAGGTAAATTACAAACCACTTCCACTTTTTTTTCCCGTAATTTAATTAACTTTTAACTTACAAATGAGTATACATTTCCATACATTCCTTGTTTCCTCCTCTGTTTCTAGGAATGAAGTTTCAGGTGCCCATGTTGGCTTGTGTATAAGAGACTAGTAATTATTTTATGAAAGCAGAATTACCACAACTTGGTGCTTAGTAGATGTTCAA
>NW_011381863.1:0-549 GCF_000754665.1 Bison bison bison
AGAGTATTATAAAATGAATTATTTTATCTAGTTCTTTCTTCTAGGCAAAAAAAAAAAAGAAAAAGAAAAGAAACAGGCAGAGAGAGAAAAAAGGCAAATACCTTTGGGAGAGTAATAAAAGAATTTTGCAAGGTTCAGTAATACATGATATGATATAATTAATTCTGGCCATGTTAGAAGTATCTTGAGGATAAAATATTTTGATGCAAAGCATGCATTTCTAGGAAATAATGAGTCTTAACTCTGTACGATGAAGTAAAAACTATCCTCAAAGTCAGATACACCAGAGATTCGAATATATTGACTCATAACTTCTAGGGCTCCACAGGTGCAGAATAACCAGAATCCTTGCTATTGCAGAAATTTCGAGTGACTTTTATTCACCATTTAGTTTGACAAGGGTTTTCAGGGGGTGTTTCTCAGCTCCTACTTCAATGCACAGGGTGATACAACCTCAGCTCTATTATGAATACTTCATACCTAGGCCCAGTATAGTATAATAATATGAATTAATTTTGCTATCAGAAACCACCAAACACATGCCAGATT
>NW_011381864.1:0-655 GCF_000754665.1 Bison bison bison
TTTACCATGTAATAGTCTTTATTATTAAGGCTTTCATTCCAAAATAAGAAATAAGGTCTAAAGAAACCCTGACAGACATGCACAGTAACCTAAATTTTCACTTAGTTGTAACCAGACTTTTCTTGAATGGTGTTTTTTGGAGAGGAGCTAGGAAGGGTAAGAGCACCAGGCCAATTGCCCAGCACCTGGAGCTGTTAGTGGGAGGTAAATGCTGGGGATGGAGGGGTGGGCAATGGCTGGCACTTAACTGTCGCGTAGCAAAATGTTTCCAATCTCCATTGGCTAAAATGTTTCTTGTTCCTATACAGTCCTTAGGTGGGTTTATCTTCAGGATGGGCTTTCATGATTTTATCTAACTTTGCAATTTCCTATGTTCGTGACTCGAAGTCCATAAACAGACAGCAGAAATGAGACCATGTCTGTCAGTATGAAACGGTTCAGTGTACATTTCCTATAAGAACTGTAGTTAGGAATCCATTTTTTTCCTCTGTAGGGAAGAAAAAGTGCTGGATTCATGATGAGAAGAATGCTTATGTTGAGGCTGAGATTAAAGGGAGTGGAGGTGATGGCAGACTGCTTGTTGAGACAACAGATGGAAAGGTAAAGAAATCTTTATTTCATCCCTGGGGTGACTAAGTTAGCTGTTCAATAATTA
>NW_011381865.1:0-541 GCF_000754665.1 Bison bison bison
CCTGATCCTCGCCTATGCCGTCTCTCCTTCGAATACCCTGGATCAGCCGGGGCTGGTCCCCGGCAGGTGGCGCCCGAACAGGGACATTTGAAGGTAAGCTCCCCAAAGCAATCAGGGCCATCAGCCCTATTGCTCCCCGTTCTCGGAACAACTGGGTTACCAGTCCTCTTGTTTCCCCACGGAGCAGTTTGTGTCACCAGCCCTACTGCTCCTCCCTCGGAACAGTTTGGGCCATCAGCCTACAGTTCCTCCCCCCGGAACAATCTGGGCCATCAGCCCTATTGTTCTTCCAATGTTCGGGACGGCTAGGACCCCACTCGAGGGTGCCGCGGACCCCCCTGTAGGATAGACAGGGCGAGAGGAGTGGGAAGTGTTGAAAATGTTAAAGAGTTAGAGTTAGAAAAAATGGTTTCTGAAGTTAAAAGGCCAAAGAAAAGCCTAATCTTTTGATAGCTTAAAGCAAAATCTTTTACTATACTTAATTTTCTGACATGGATAACACTGAAACTAAGAATGGCAACTCTTTATACAAGTAATCTTG
>NW_011381866.1:0-510 GCF_000754665.1 Bison bison bison
AATGACATGATCCTCTACATAGAAAACCCTAAAGACTCCACCAGAAAATTACCAGAGCTAATCAATGAAAGTAGTAAAGGCAGGATATAAAATCAACACACAGAAATCCCTTGCATATCTACACACTAATAATGAGAAAATAGAGAAATTAAGGAAACAATCCCATTCACCATTTCAACGAAAGAATAAAATACTTAGGAATAAATCTACCTAAAGAAACCAAAGACCTATATATAGAAAACTGTAAAACACTGGTGAAAGAAATCTAAGAGGACACAAATAGATTAAGAAATATACCATGTTCATGGATTGGAAGAATCAATATAGTGAAAATAAGTATACTACCCAATGCAATCTATAGATTCAATGCAATCCCTATCAAGCTACCAATGGTATTTTTCACAGAGCTCAAACAAATCCTTTCACAATTTGTATGGAAATACAAAAAAAAACTCAAATAGCCAAAGCAATCTTGAGAAATAAGAATGGAACTGGAGGAATCAACCTGCC
>NW_011381867.1:0-814 GCF_000754665.1 Bison bison bison
TTTTTTTTTCTTAAGTCAGTTTGTAGCTGTATTTAAATGTTGATGTTTCTTCTTAAGAGTGTCCTGGATTTCTTTTTTCTACTTATTATTATTTATTATATTTTTTTTTTTTGTATGAGTGACTACTGTCATGTTCAAGGGTAGGTGTCATATCAAGTCCAGCAATAGGACCTTGTGTATATCAGTTGTCCATCAGTGATAGTTTTAAGGCTGCTGTTACAGAGAAAACTCCATGCTGCAAGGCTTTATTATTTGCTCCTTTTTAGGATGGCCTGTGATGTCTGAGAGTTTTTGTCAGGCCTGGAAGTACATTAGAGTAGAATGATCCAAAGGATGCCACCAAACCTAATGTATCCTCACTTTTGGATCTTTGAAAAGTGTTCATATTCTCTTTAAGTTGAAGATAAGGATGAGTTGGTTTTACGTGTACAGATTCTTGTTCTGAAACACTGAGATGACTTTATGTATTCAGCGGTGCTTGCTTTTCCCTACATATTATTAGAAATTGTTTTGTCTACCACTCTTGCTGCAATAGGTTTATACGGATTTTGTATTTAAGATGTATCTGTGGGAAGAAATTAATATCAAGTTCCAGATGTATCCCTTCCATCCACCAAGGTCCTTGGCTACCATAAGTTCTTGCCAGTTTGGATGTCCACATCACATTTATGTGGGTTCACACTGCAGTGGATTTCTGTATCCCACCACTCCAATGTATCCCATGATATTTCTTGAAATGTTCCTTCATTTAGTGTGATGATCTCTGGATTTCTCTCTATTGGTGAAGAGGGCCTACTTTCAAATTTCAATCCTG
>NW_011381868.1:0-505 GCF_000754665.1 Bison bison bison
AGATCCAGCCAGTAATCAGTTCCCTAAGTGTTCTCCACCATCTGGAACACACAGAAATTCACAGAGTTGGGTAGAGTAGAGAGGGGTTAGGGAGGAGACACAGGAGACCTGGTGGAGAAAAAGGAGAGTCCAAAGGGAGAGAGAGCAGTCAAGCCAGTAATCTCGCTCCCTAGTGAAAAATGGGTCCTGAAGATTGGGTTCTTAAAGGTACAAAATTGGTAACAAATACATAGAAGCAAAAATTAAAAATCTAGAGTAGAGTTTGGAATTTCAAAAATACGATGTTGTAGAAAAGAAGGAAAAGAAAGAGAGAAAAAACAAACAAAGAAAAACAAACAAGGTCACAAGAATTATAAAGAAAATACAGGTACAAAATTGATAACTAATACCAAAAAGCAAAGATTAAAAATCTAGAGTAGAATTTGGAATTTCAAAGATACAATGTTAAAAAAAGGAAGAAGAAAAATAAAGAGAGAAAACAAACAAACAAACAAACAAAAACAAA
>NW_011381869.1:0-650 GCF_000754665.1 Bison bison bison
CCAGAACTGATTTATTTTATAGATGGAAGTTTGAATGCTTTGACCAACATCTCTCAATTGCTTCCGCCCCTCAGCCCCTGATAACTTCCATTCCACACTGTTTCCATGAGTTCAGTGTTTGTTGATTCCATATATATGTAGATTCCATATACTGAGGTTGTACAGTATTTGTCTTTCTGTTTCACTTATTTCACTTAGCATAATGCCCTTAAGATCTATCCGTGTTATCACAAATGGCAAGATTTTCTTTTTTATGACTAATATTCCATTGTATACATATATACTACATTTTGTTTATCCATTCATCTGTCAGTGGACACTTAGGTTGTTTTGAAAGTAAGAATTAAACACTCTTATTATTATTTATCATTACTTATTACTCCCTTCAGATATTACTATTTGCTCAATATATTTAGGTGCTCCACTATTTGGTTGATATATATTTACAATTGTTACATTCTCTTGCTGAATTGATCCATTTATCACTATATAATGACCTCATCTCTTATTACAGTATTTGATTTAAAGTCTGTTTCACTTGATGTAAATATAGAGACTCTGTCCAATTTTAACTTCTATTTTCATGGAGTAACTTCTTCCATCCTCTCACTTTCTGCTTATCTGTGTCCTTGAAGATGAGTCTTTTGTAA
>NW_011381870.1:0-578 GCF_000754665.1 Bison bison bison
ACTTTTAAATACATTATAAAAATGAGTCAGACCTTCAAAGGATAAAAAGGAAATTTTTTTGTTTCTTTAATTTTACATTTATCTTACTTTAAAAAAATCAATGAGGGCCAAATTTTCAATAATTAGAAATTAAAAAACTGAATATTAAGTCTCAAGTATCTGTTAATAATCTATCTTCAGCGATTGGGCTCAGCGACATTAATCCAGAATGAAAATGAGCATTTCCAAACTTAGTAAAATGAAATGAAACAGCACAAACACAAAAGGAAAAGTGAACACTGGATGCAAAACTGAGACTATTAGAGCAGTTAACACAAGACAAATGAGGTATAGACATGAAGCTGGTATGAAGAGATCACTATTCAATTTAATCATGCTGTGATGTTGAAGATAAATTTGATTGCCTAGCTCCTAGAGAAGATAAATTTTTTTATTGTGCTTAGTGACATGTGCTGATCATATGACAGAACCATAGCAACATTTTTGGTATGGACCACAAGCATCTATTGGGTGATCACTAAAATGATTTCTGTGATAACATGCTGAGCAGCTCACATTAAAAACGCAGCTTGCATTTT
>NW_011381871.1:0-605 GCF_000754665.1 Bison bison bison
TGATAAAAAAAAAAAGGTCTCAGTAAACTAGGAATATAAGGAAGTTTCCTCAATGCTTGCCACCTATGATCAGGAAAAAGGCAAGGATATCTCCTCTGAGGCCTCCTATTCAACACTGTACTGGAAGTTCTAGCTAGTAAAATAAGAAAAGAAAAGAATAAGACGTATAACTGGGGAAGGAAAAATTTTGTCTCCCTTTGTTCACTGAAGAAATGTTTGTCTACATACAATAAAAAGAATGAGGGCTCTTTGGAGAAATGACTGATTCTAGAAATAAGGCAGTAAATATACAAAATGAGCCTGGGGGTATCTTGTAGTGTCAGTAAGTTCTGAAGAACATGTTAAGGGACACCACAAATGTTGCATTCAACAAAAGCCATACTTTTGGAAACTAAACAAAACACAAATTTTGTTTTTTTTTTTCCCCAAAAAAATTTAATTGCAAGGAAAAAGAGGTAGGAGGGGAAGAAATTACAGATTTAAAAAAGACTTGAGACATAAAGAACAATTGTAGTGATTAGATCCTATTTGGACACTGATTCAAAGAAACTAATTTTTTTAAAGTATGTCTGCCATGCAAACATGAAAACTACCTGGCATTTGAA
>NW_011381872.1:0-502 GCF_000754665.1 Bison bison bison
CTTCAAAGTATGTGATCCAATACACTGGATTTAGAAAAAGACAGAGGAATGAGGGCTTATACTGTCCAGCTCCATGGCCTACTAGAAAAAGTAGGAAGTCAAGAGACACCTGGAGTAACAGGCAAGTTTGGCCCTGCAGTACACATGAAGCAGGGCAAAGACTAACAGAGTTTCCTAAGAGAACTTACCACTCATAGCAAACACCCTCCTCCAACAACACAAGAGATGAGTCTAGAGATGGTCAGTGCTGAAATCAGATTATGTTCTTTGCAGCTGAAGATGGAGAAGCTCTATACATTCAGCCACAACAAGACTGAGCAGTGACATGGCTCAGATCATGAATGCCTTTAAGCAAAGTTCAAACTTAAATTGAAGAGAGTATGAAAAACCACTAGACCATTTGGGTTTGACCTGAAATCAAACCCTTATGATTACACAGTGGATGTGACCAATCAAATTGAAGGATTTGATCTTATAGACAGACTACAGGGAGAATTATGGA
>NW_011381873.1:0-624 GCF_000754665.1 Bison bison bison
ACTTCCCTAAAATGGGGAAGGAAATAGTCACCCAAGTCCAAGAAACCCAGAGAGTCCCAAACAGGGTAAGCCCAAGGCAAAACACCCCAAGACACAAATTAATCAAATTAACAAAGATCAAGCACAAAGAACAAATATTAAAAGCAGCCACGGAAAAACAACAAATATCACACAAGGGAATTCCCATAAGGATAACAGCTGATCTTTCAATAGAAACTCTTCAGGCCATGAGGGAATGGCAGGACATACTTAAAGTGATGAAAGGAAATAAGCTACAGCCCAGATTACTGTACCCAACAAGGATCTCATTCAAATATGAAGGAGAAATCAAAAGCTTTACAGACAAGCAAAAGCTGAGAGAATTCAGTACCACCAAACCAGCTCTCCAACAAATGCTAAAGGATTTCTTTAGACAGGAAGCAAAAAAGGGTGTATAAACTTGAACCCAAAACAACAAAGTAAGTGGCAACGGGGTCATACTTATCAATAATTACCTTAAATGTAAATGGCTTGAATGCCCCAACCAAAAGACAAATACTGGCTGAATGGATACAAAAACAAGACCCCATTATATGTTGTCTACAAGAGACCCACCTCAAAACAAGGGACACATACAGACTGAAA
>NW_011381874.1:0-506 GCF_000754665.1 Bison bison bison
ACACCTGTATACCCGTGATGGATGCATGCTGATGTATGGCAAAACCAATACAATATTGTAAAGTAAAAAATAATAATAATAATTAAAAAAATACACTTTCTAAGATGCTGAATAAATTGGGGGTGGGGAGTGAATGTTTCAGTTTGCATATTTACTGTGAAGAAGACTCTGATAAAGAACTTCCATGATAATTTAAAACTAGAAAATACAGAATATGAAAATACAGTCAAGATGCCATTAGAAAATTTACTTTTGAATAATAACTAATTTTGAATAAATAGCTCAGTTAAGTCATAAATAAAGCACAGGCAAACACTTGTGGTCCAAAAGGGTTTTTTCTAATATATCAACTACTGTCTGTTGATTTGAATGGGGAAAAAAAAACACTAAAATAATGTCTGCTTCAAGGTATAAGTGTTCAGTTATATTTCTGAATTCTTTTCTTGTCCTTATTCTGTGTA
The DNA here is from genome assembly GCF_000754665.1 of Bison bison bison. Classification (NCBI taxonomy): domain Eukaryota; kingdom Metazoa; phylum Chordata; class Mammalia; order Artiodactyla; family Bovidae; genus Bison; species Bison bison. Next base: position 462 of record NW_011381874.1, read on the forward strand.
ATTACTATGCATTCTACCCTCCCCTCATCACTACAAAATTCAATA
>NW_011381875.1:0-598 GCF_000754665.1 Bison bison bison
GTGCTTTTTGGATATGGGAGTAGGAACCCATGGTTCAAAATACCAGAGGCCAAGTCAATTGTAGAAGGTACCCATCTGGTGCCAGATACAAGACAAGCAAAGTGACTGGAGGCACCCACTCAGGGGAGCAGAGGTGGCCACAGGGGATGCAGGGGCCACTCCCTCACAACTAGGGGCAAGAATGTGGAGACTGTCGTCCATTACCCTCTTATTGATTTGCTGCCTAGGGTCTGGGTGTGGCTCACAGCTCCAACAGCCCTGGGGGCCTGGTTGCCAGTGGGATCAGACCCAGCATTCACATCTTGCCCAGGCTGTCGCCCACTGCTTTCTTCAGTCTCAAGGGACCCCCAGAAGGAGCCAGGTCTCACCATTTGGTGACTGCATCCTGGGGATCAGCTGTGCAGGCCACCTGCTGTGCTTTCATGTCCAGACCCTCCCAGTTGCCCTAGGTTGAAAAAAAAATCCAGAAACACGTGGAGAGTGAGACACTGCCAGCGGAAGGCAGGAGAACCCAGGACCCTGTATCATCTCAGTTTTGAGGCCAGGTCTTCAGGGCGTAGGAGCCCTGTGACCTGACAGCTCAGTGGGGGCATCTGGG
>NW_011381876.1:0-550 GCF_000754665.1 Bison bison bison
ATAAACATGCAGATGACACCACCCTTATGACAGAAAAAACGGAAGATCTAAAAGTCTCTTGATGAAAGTGAAAAAGAGTGAAAAAATGACTTAAAATTCAACATTCAGAAAACTAAGATCATGGTACCTGGTCCCATCACTTCATGCCAAATAGATAGGGAAACAATGTTAGACCTTATTTATTTTATTGGTGGATGGTGGGTCCAAATCACTGCAGATGGTGACTGTATCCATGAAATTAAAAGATGCTTCCTCTTTGAAAGAAAATTTATGAGCAACCTACACTGTCTATTAAAAAGCAGAGACATTACTTTGCCAACAAATGTCTGTCTAGTCAAGGCTACTGTTTCTCCAGTAGTCATATATGAATGTGACAGTTGGACTATATAGAAAACTGAGAAGAATAAATGATGCTTTTGAACTGTGATTTTGGAGAAGACTCTTGAGAAACCCTTGGACTGCAGGAGATCCGATCATTCCATCTTAAGGAGTTCAGTCCCTGGATGTTCATTTGAAAAACTGCTGTTGAAGCTGAAATTCCAATACTTTG
>NW_011381877.1:0-683 GCF_000754665.1 Bison bison bison
TTCAGTTCAGTTCAGTTCAGTCGCTCAGTCGTGTCCGACTCTTTGTCGACCCCACTGAATCGCAGCACGCCAGGCCTCCCTGTCCACTCACCAACTCCCGGACGTTCACTCAGACTCACGTCCATCGAGTCAGTGATGCCATCCATCCATCTCATCCTCTGTCTCCCTTCTCCTGCCCCCAGTCCTCCAAGAATCAGAGTCTTTTCCAATGAGTCAATTTGAGTTAGATTAGATTTCTTTAAAAATAAAAGTGGGGAAATAAGATAGGAAGTGTTGGCCTGATATGAAGAAAAGCTACACAGATCCCCTGAATCATGAGAGCCTCGCCCAGATTTCTATCACTAGAATATCTTAGGATTGGTTTTTCAGTGTGAGAGAGTGGCCATTTGATAAAACTGCTTCTAATCAGACAAGCGTTGCCATTTGATGTAAAACACACATGTAGACATCACTCTATCCCCACACACATTGACTTGGACCGTATGCTTCTCAAATTTTTAATTTAACTAAAGTGGCAAATTTTTATTTTCATCAGTTCCCATAGTAAGGATCTATGCTTCAAATATTTCTTTGATCATGGTCTTGAGTCCACAAGATGGCAGTGTCTTCTCAGGAACTCTGCTCATGTATTCCTTCCTGTGTGTGTGTGTGTGTGTGTGTGAAAGAGAGAGAGAGATAGAGAT
>NW_011381878.1:0-535 GCF_000754665.1 Bison bison bison
CATTGTTTGGGATGGTGCCTCCTTTTTTGTTCTTGGGGAAAAGTGACTAAACAGAGCTCGCTCAGTGATGAACATAAGGATTGAGACTAGGTGCCCCTTATTTTATTTACCCATTTAAACCTAACTGATGCAATATTGGGAAAGCCCAAGTTAATGCTCTCTTTGATATCCTACTAAGGTCAAATGGGCACATCCTTTAACTCCATGGTGAGCGCTCCTTCCCTCTTCTCCCTTGGAGTATGGGCAGGCCCTGTGAGTGATCTTCCTTTTTCCTTCATTCTCTGAAAGCACCTTGGTTCCTGGCCCTCTTGAGGCAGTACCTCCTTCCAGGCCTCAGGTAAACAAGGTCATTCCATCAGAAATTGGGGGCTCTTTGGAGAGCCTAGGTTTGATTCAGGCCTCCGTCTTACCCCTTGTTCCAAATTAGATGTCAAGAACTGAAAGCTCTCTGTTTGGGTTGCACTGGGCTTCCCAGGTGATGCTAGTGGTAAAGAACCTGCTTGCCAATGCAGGAGATGTAAGAGATGTGGGTTAG
>NW_011381879.1:0-834 GCF_000754665.1 Bison bison bison
GGCTTTCTTATCTCTCCTTGCTATTCTTTGGAACTCTGCATTCAGATGGGTATATATTTCCTTTTCTCCTTTGCTTTTGGCTTCTCTTCTTTTCATAGCTATTTGTAAGGCCTCCTCAGACAGCCATTTTGCTTTTTTGCATTTCTTTTTCTTGGGGATGATCTTGCTCCTTGTCTCCTGTACAATGTCACGAACCTCCATCCATAGTTCATCAAGCACTCTGTCTATCAGATCTAGTCCCTTAAATCTATTTATCATTTCCACTATATAATCATAAGGGATTTGATTTAAGTCATACCTGAATGGTCTAGCAGTTTTCCCTACTTTCTTCAATTTAAGTCTGACTTTGGCCATAAGGAGTTGATGATCTGAGCCACAGTCAGCTCCCAGTCTTGTTTTTGCTGACTCTATAGAGCTTCTCCATCTTTGGCTGCAAAGAATATAATCAGTCTGATTTCAGTGTTGGCTATCTGGTGATGTCCATGTGTAGAGTCTTCTCTTTTGTTGTTGGAAGAGGGTGTTTGCTATGACCAGTGCGTTCTCTTGGAAAAACTCTTATTAGCCTTTGCCCTGGTTCATTCTGTACTCCAAGGCCAAATTTGCCTGTTACTGCAGGTGTTTCTTGACTTCCTACTTTTGCATTCCAGTCCCCTATAATGAAAAGGACATCTTTTTTTGGGTGTTAGTTCTAAAAGGTCTTGTAGATCTTCATAGAACCATTCAACTTCAGCTTCTTCAGCATTACTGGTCGGGGCATAGACTTGGATTACCGTGATATGAATGGTTTGCCTTGGAAACGACAGAGATCATTCTGTCGTTTTGGGGACTGCATCC
>NW_011381880.1:0-823 GCF_000754665.1 Bison bison bison
ATACCATTAACCCTGTACTGTATTTCTTTCAGCAGGCTTTAGTGATGTTCTTTCAAGTTGTTTTTGTCCATTCTTTAATTTGATATAATGCTCACTGATTTTAATAGTAAAATTAACTAGTTTTCTACTGTGCTTTTATTATTTTTATATAAATTTATTTATTTTAATTGGTGGTTAATTACTTTACAATATTGTATTGGTTTTTCCATGCATCAACGTGAATCTGCCACAGGTATACACATGTTCCCATCCTGAACCCACCCGCCCCTCCACCCTACCCTTCTGGGTCATCCATCCTTCTGGGTCGTCCCATTGCACCAGCCTCAAGCATTCAGTATCATGCATGAAACCTTGACTGGTGATTCATTTCATATGTGACATTAAACATGTTTCAGTGGCATTGTCCCAAATCATCCCACCCTCTCCCTCTCCCACAGAGTCCAAAAGACTGTCCTATACCTCTGTGTCACTTTTGCTGTCTCGCTTACACGGTTGTCATTACCATTTTTCTAAATTCGATATATATGCATGTGTATGCTGTATTGGTATTTTTCTTTCTGGCTTACTTCACTCTATATAATAGGCTCCAGTTCATCCACCTCATTAGAACTGATTCAAATGTATTATTTTTAATGGCTGAGTAATACTCCATTGTGTATATGTGCCACAGCTTTCTTATCCATTCATCTGCTGACAGTCATCCAGGTTGCTTCCATGTCCTGGCTATTATAAAGAGTGTTGCAATGAACATTGGGGTACACGTGTCTCTTTCAATTCTGGTTTCCTCGGTGTGTATGCCCAGCAGTGGGATCGCTGGGTCGTA
>NW_011381881.1:0-603 GCF_000754665.1 Bison bison bison
GAAGTTCCCGGTTCACATATTGCTGAAGCCTGGCTTGGAGAATTTTGATCATTACTTTACTAGCGTGTGAGTTGAGTCCAGTTGTGTGGTAGTCTGAGCATTCTTTGGCATTACCTTTCTTGGGATTGGGATGAAAACTGACCTTTTCCAGTCCTGTGGCCACTGCTGAGTTTTCCAAATTTGCTGACATAGAGTACAGCACTTTCAAAGCATCATCTTTTAGGATTTGAAATAGCTCAACTGGAATTCCATCACCTCCACTGACTTTGTTTGTAGTGATGCATCCTAAGGCTCACCAGACTTCACATTCCAGGATGTCTGGCTCTAGGTCAGTTATCACACCATCATGATTATCTGGGTTGTGAAGCTCTTTTTTGTACAGTTCTTCTGTGTATTCTTGCTACCTCTTCTGAATATCTTCTGCTTCTGTTAGGTCCATACCATTTCTGTCCTTTATCGAGCCCAACTTTGCATGAAATGTTCCTTTGGTATCTCTAATTACTTGAAGAGATCTCTATTCTTTCCCATTCTGTTGTTTTCCTCTATTTCTTTGCATTGATTGCTGAGGAAGGCTTTCTTATTTCTCCTTGCTATTCTTTGGAA
>NW_011381882.1:0-511 GCF_000754665.1 Bison bison bison
AAGAGCAGAGATATTACTTTGCCAACAAAGGACTATCTAGTCAAAACTATGGTTTTTCCAGTGGTCATGAATGGATGTGAGAGTTGGACTACAAAGAAAGCTGAGTGCTGAAGAATTGATAATTTTGAACTGTGGTGTTAGAGAAGACTTTTGAGTCCCTTGGACAGCAAGGAGATCAAACTGGTCAACCTTTAAGGAAATAAGCCCTGAATATTCATTGGAATGACTGATTCTGAGGCTGAAACTCCAATACTTTGGTCACCTGATGTGAAGAACTGACTAATTTGAAAAGACCCTGATGCTGGGAAAGATTGAAGGCAGGAAGAGAAGGAAATGAAAGGATGAGATGGTTGGATGGCATCACTAACTTGATGGTCAAGAGTTTGAGTAAGCTTTAAGAGAGTCATTTCCTAGACAGGTTGATAAGAAGTCTAGGGGTCCCCAAGGAGAGAGGGGTCTGGAATTCTCAAGGAGGAAGAAAGGACAAAGTCCACCCCCCCCCCACATCCCT
>NW_011381883.1:0-547 GCF_000754665.1 Bison bison bison
TTATAAATCCTGTGGTCCTACAACTAACTTGTTTTAAACATTTATTACATGTGTTCATTACCAACAGATAGTTTTACTTAGTTTTTTCTTTGGACCTATGTGATAAAACTTGTTATGATCACTATCTTACATATTAAAAACTAAAGTATTTAAAGTAACTTACCCATGTTACCACAGGTATCAGGTGGGTGAACTGGGTCTTGAAACATGTGAAGGCTGTCCCTAATTTTAGACTGAGTAAAACAACTCTCACCTCTATCATGCCCTTTTATTGTAACAACCAGCTACTTTCAGTGGTTGGGTACAGTGAGTTACACTTACCACTTTAGAAGAGTGAATGATCAAATATGCAAAGTCTATGGGCAAGCTGTCTAAGAGTACAGCTAATTACTGGCATCAAAACTGGATCTTCAACTCAAAATCCCCAACAGCCAGTGGGGATTTTTATAGTTTTTTTTTTTTTTTTTAAGTTTAAGAAGTATGTGGAATCTAAAATATGACACAAATGAACTTATCCAAGACAGAAACAGTGTCACAGACATAGAGA
>NW_011381884.1:0-845 GCF_000754665.1 Bison bison bison
TTCCCCCATGCAAGGGTGTACATACATTTGTTTTGTCAGAGGAAGCATGGCAAGGACTTCGTGCATTTGGGCCAACCCCAGGCCAATAAAAACTCTTTATATCCTGTCTGGCAGTAACAGCGTGTCCGAGATTGTTTAATCATCCTGTGAGACATGATTAATAGACGTTGTTCTAAAGGAGTTTGCAATCTCAATGCCTATTAGGAAAGTTTAATACTGATGATAGGGGAGATAAGAAATTCTTTGAAAATGGGATAGAAAGCTAGATGATCTTTATTTTGAGATTTATTGGGATATAGCTGAACCTGAAGGAGTAGAAACCCACCTTTTAATTTGAACAGCAGTAATTTTGAGAATGTTTGTTAATCAAGCATAGCCCATTCTGTCATAGGTGCTAGAGCAGTTTTGGAAAATAATTTGGAAGACTTAGGAAGCACTGTCCCCAAAACAACAAAACTTTAGCTAAAGCCCAGGGGCAAAAAAGTAAGACAATAGATGTTGCTTTAAAACGATTTATCTCTTTTTTGGTATGAAAATAAGGTATTAAATGAGAAGATTATCATGAAATAGTGATGGACATGCTCTAGTCCCTTATGAATCTTATGAGGAATTCCCCCAACTGAGCAGTTTGATATTTCCACAAAAGATCACACATTTTCATGCCCCATTTAAGAGGAGGTAGGTGTTGATGTTGAATATTCCCCATCTGTCCCTCTAGATCAATTCTTTCACCTTCTCCACTATGCTTTGTGCTTCCAGACGCTGACCTCAATGGACAGTGTCAGTTGGGCACCATAGCTTTCTGGCAAAGACACAAAAGCAATCTGGGTATTTATTCTCTCAGT
>NW_011381885.1:0-551 GCF_000754665.1 Bison bison bison
TAGCTGTCAGGGCAGCTGTAATGTGGTGGCAAGATGGCTGCAACATCTTTTGTTTACTGATATGGCAGGCAACGTTTTAGTTCATAGCACCAAAGACAGGCAACAGATTTAAAATTGACAGAGAGAGTTTGGGCCACAGAGGATTAGGAATGCAGCCCTCAAATCTGAATAATAGCATCCAGCCACACATTCATTTGTTCACTTGTCCATTCCGTAGATATTTCTTGAATACCCCCATGGTCCATGCCCTGAGCTATGAGCTGGGGATATACTGATGACAAGATAGACAAGGATTCTATGTTTGAGGAGCTGAGATTCTGGTAGCAGGAGACAGGCAAAAGAAAGAAAAGACAAATAATTTCAGATAGTAATAAATGCTATGAAGAAAATTAAGCAGTATAATGATGTAGAGAGTGGCTGAGGTATATCTCTAAGGGGGTTGAGAAAGGGACATAGGAGCTTTCCTGGGAATTCTTGGCCTCAGGTCAAAGGCTCTTGCCTTGTGTTGGTCAGCACTACCTCATCCTGAGAGTATTTATATGCCATCTGCC
>NW_011381886.1:0-598 GCF_000754665.1 Bison bison bison
TGTGTGCGGGGACATTTTAGGTTGATGTGGCCTGAAGAGTTAGAGCTGAACAGCTTCCTCAGGGGGTGTGTTCAGGTGTCGTAGATCTGAGACCCTGCGAGGCACAGAAATGATCAGCACCAGTCAAACCTTCCTGAATGCAGCATGCTTTCAAACTGTGAACACATTCATGTGTAATTAACATTGGTGGCAAACAAGTCAGTGACTATTTCTCATCTCCTGTTTTTGATCACTCATTTCCCCCTTTGAGATACTTCTTTTGATTTTGGCTATTGATGCTGGATCACAGATATTTTTAGTCACCATGGAGAACTTAAATCCTACCTTTTCCTAGCAATAAAATTAGCCTTTGGCATAACTGCCTTTGCCACTCTGTTGGATGCCATATCTAGGGGAAGGCAACGGAAGTGTCTGGAGAAGGCAGGCTAGGGGCCAGAGCTGGCCGCAGGGCCCACTGGTCATGATGTGTGTCATCATCAGTTGTCTCCGTCCATCTCCCTCCTCCCCCTTTCTTCATCCCATCCCTATCTCCCAGAAACATTTGTTTTATCTTCTTAACCCTTGCAGATAGCACAGTGGCTGGGAAACAACTCACCGA
>NW_011381887.1:0-599 GCF_000754665.1 Bison bison bison
CGATTCCTTTAAAAACTGGAAATAGAACTGCCATGTGACCCAGCAATCCCACTGCTGGGCATACACACCGAGGAAACCAGAATTGAAAGAGACACGTGTACTACAATGTTCATCCCAGCACTGTTTATAATAGCCAGGACATGGAAGCAACCTAGATGTCCATCAGCAGATGAATGGGTAAAAAAGCTTTGGTACATATACACGATGGAGTATTACTCAGTTATTAAAAAGAAAGCATTTGAATCAGTTCTAATGAGGTGGATGAAACTGGAGCCCATTATACAGAGTGAAGTAAGTCAGAAAGAAAAACACCAATACAGTATATTAACGTACATATGGAGAATTTAGAGAAATGGTAATGACGACCTTATATGTGAGACAGCAAAAGAGGCACAGATGTAAAGAACAGACTTTTGGACTTGGTGGGAGAAGGCGAGGGTGGGATGATTTGAGAGAATAACATTGAAGCATGTATATTATCATATGGGAAATAGATCGCCAGTCCAGGTTTGATGTATGGGACAGGGTGCTCAGGGCTGGTTCACTGGGATGACCCTGAGGGACGGGATGGGGAGGGAGGTGGGAGGGGGGCTAAGGAT
>NW_011381888.1:0-508 GCF_000754665.1 Bison bison bison
CACATCATTTACAGTTTTCCAATTTGTAAAAACTGCAAGATCAGTTGTAAAAACATTTTTGAACACTTTTAAAAAAGTAACTTCTTCAGAATAAACTTATAAAAGTCCCTCCTCCTCTGCTGCCCCACGAAGAAAAACCATACCTCTTCTGCTAGCAATGCTGCTAAGTCCCTTCAGTCGTGTCTGAATTTGTGCGACCCCATAGACGGCAGCCCACCAGGCTCCCCCATCCCTGGGATTCTCCAGGCGAGAACACTGGAGTCGGTTGCCATTTCCTTCTCCAATGCATGAAAGTGAAAAGTGAAACTGAAGTCACTCAGTCGTGTCCAACCCTCAGCGACCCCATGGACTGCAGCCCACCAGCCTTCTCCGTCCATGGGATAGATACTCTTAATTTTTGGCAGTGATTTCCCTTCCTTGATAGATCATTGGGGTAGTTTATAACTTCCTCTGATGGTAAGGAGGAAAGTATAGGCAATTCGGAGACTGTATTGTGGATGTCATTCTT
>NW_011381889.1:0-610 GCF_000754665.1 Bison bison bison
CCTGCAGGGCGGCCAGTGCCTTCAGGACATCTAGCACTTGGTGCTCACTCGGGCCTCCCGGCCTGTCCTGGCCTTGCTCCTTCACCGTCTTCTCCTCCAGCTCTTGGGAGGACCACTGTTCCCACTGCTCATCTGCCACAGCTTCCACCTCTTCCATGATGTCTTCTGCAAGCAGCTGGAACTTCCACCTGATACCTGCCACGTCTCCGTCCACCAGGGTCTCGCTGTCTTGCACTGCCTCCACCCTAGAGAGGATGGCTTCTTCACCTGGCGTGACAACTGGTGGTTGCAAGGTTCCAGCTGCACACAGCATCAGGACGGCAGATCCAGGGATGAGGGGTGGGGGTTTCTTCCTGAGTACTGGGGCTCACAGCTAAGAAAGGTCGGGGGTTCCAGGACACTCCCGCCTTCCTTTGATTGCCTCTCACGTCTCCTCTTGGCCCAAGCTGGGGCAGATGTGAAGGGACACGATATAACAGCACAGACAATGGTGCATAATGGCGGCCCAGGCTGCAGTAAACCTGTGGGACCCACTAGCTCTTTGGGGGTGGGAGTGAGGGGATCATCGGGAGGCGGGGATTGGTGTGTTGGGGATGGCGTGAGGCCAAGG
>NW_011381890.1:0-808 GCF_000754665.1 Bison bison bison
CTTCATGACCCAGGTAATCACGATGGTGTGATCACTCACCTAGAGCCAAACATCCTGGAATATGAAATCAAGTGGGCCTTAAGAAGCATCACTACAAACAAAGCTAGAGGAGGTGACAGAATTCCAGTTGTGCTATTTTAAATCCTGAAAGATTATTCTGTGAAAGTGCTGCATTCAATGTGCCAGCAAATTTGGGAAACTCAGCAGTGGCCACAGGACTGGTAAAGGTCAGTTTACATTCCAATCCCATGGAAAGGCAATGTCAAAGAATGCTCAAACTACTGCACAATAGCACTCATCTCACACACTAGCAAAGTAATGCTCAAATTGCCAACATCCACCGGATCATAAAAATAGCAAGAGAGTTTCAGAAAAACATCTGTTTCTGCTTTGTTGACAATTCCAAAGCCTTTGACTGTGTGGATCACAAAGAACTGTGGAAAATTCTTAAAGAGATGAGAATACCAGATCACCTGACCTGCCTCTTGAGAAATGTGTATGCAGGTCAGGAAGCAACACTTGGAACCGGACATGGACAACAGACTGGTTCCAAATTAGGAAAGGAGTACATCAAGGATGTATCTTGTCACCCTGCTTATTTAACTTATATGCAGAGTACATCATGAGAAATGTTGGGCTGGATGAAGCACGAGCTGGAATCAAGATTGCAATGAGGAATATCAATAATCTCAGATATGCAGATAAAACCACCCTTATGGCAGAAAATGAAGAAGAATTAAAGAGTCTCTTGATGAAAGTGAAAGAGGAGAGTGAAAAAGTTGGCTTAAAACTCCACATTCAGAAAACT
>NW_011381891.1:0-576 GCF_000754665.1 Bison bison bison
GCTCACGTGGCTGATCATGCAATGATCACGTAGCTACCATGTAACGGTCACGTGACTGATCATGGACTCATCAGGTGACTGATCATGCACTGATCAGTTCCCTATCATGCACTTATTACTTGGCTGATCATACACTGATCACAAGACTGGTCATGCACTGATCACGTCTATATCATGCACTAATCACATGACTGCCCATGCACTGATCACTTGAATGATCATACACTTATCATGTGATAGATCATGCACTGATCACGTGACTGATCATGCACTGATCATGTAATTGATCATGCACTGATCACGTGGCTCATCATGCACTGATCACGTGACTGTTCATGCACTGATCACGTGACTCATCATACACTGATCACGTGGCTATCATGCACTGAACACGTGACTGATCATGCACTGATTACCTGCCTGGTCATTCACAGATCACATGACTAATCATGAACAGATCACGTGGGTATCGGGCACTGATCACGAGGATATCATGCACTGTTCCCGTGGCTGATCATACAACTATCACGTGATTGATCATGCACTGATCACGTGGCTATCATGCACTGATCACGA
>NW_011381892.1:0-570 GCF_000754665.1 Bison bison bison
GTTCATGCACTGATTACGTGGCTATCATGCACTGATCACGTGGCTGATCATGCACTGATCACGTGGCTGATCATGCACTGGTCACATGACTGATTATGCACTTATCGCTTATCTATAATGCACTGATCGCATGACTGTGCATGCCATGATCATGTGACTGATCATGCACTGATCTCGTGGCTATCATACACTGATGACGTGGCTGATCATGCACTGATCCCGTGACTGATTATGCACTGATCACGTTTCTATCATGCACTGAACACGTGGCTGCTCATACACTGATCACGTGACTAGGCATGCACTAATCATGTGACTGCACATGCACTGAGCAGTTAATTGTAGGCAATGATCACGTGGCTATCATGCACTGATCACGTGGCTTATCATGCACTGCTCATGTGACTGAGCATACACTGATCACGTAGCTATCATGCATTGATCCCTTGTCTGTCATGCACTGAACACATGGCTGACCATACACTGATCACGTGACTGCACATGCACTGATGAAGTGACTGATCATACAGTGATCACGTGGCTGATCATGCACTGATTACGTGGCTGATC
>NW_011381893.1:0-687 GCF_000754665.1 Bison bison bison
AGTCTGTAGTCAGGAAGAGAGTGCTGAGCCTGATGTGTGGATCTGGAAACCATCAGCCTGTGGTGCCGAGCTGGGAGGTGATGAAGCCACAGATACCTAGATTTGAATCAAGGTCCCACCACTTATTCCTTCTGTGACCGTGGGCAAGTTACTTACACTCTCCTTGACTTAATTTTCTGAATTGAAGAGGATGATGATCCTATTCTGGGATAATGACTCCTTTTTGTTGCCTTCATTTAGATTACCAAAAACAAACAAACAAACCTTTTGAGAACTATACAGTGATGTTCAAGTGTCGATTTCTTCCAGAGTAAAAACGGAACCTGTCAACAAAGACATGAAAAGATGCTCAACCTCGCTCATCATGAGAAATGAAAATCAGGAGCCACAATTAGCTATCTTGTCACAGCAGTCAGAATGGCCATCATCAAAAGTCTACACAAAATAAATGTTGGAGTGGATGTGGAGAAAAGGGAATCCTCTTATACTCTTTGTGAGAATGAAAATTAATACAGCCACTATGGAGAACAGTATGGAGATTTCTTTAAAAACTGGGAATAAAACTACCATGTGCTGTGCTGTGCTTAGTTGCTCAGTTGTGTCTGACTCTTTGCAACCCCAGAGTAGCCCGTCAGGCTATTCTGCTCATGGGGATTCCCCAGGCAAGAATACCGAGGTGGGTTGTCA
>NW_011381894.1:0-507 GCF_000754665.1 Bison bison bison
GTGTGAGTATGCATGTGTGCATGTGCACACACATAAGCTATGTATGTCAGAGGAAGAGACTGCAAGTGAATGTAAATTCCATTCTCTGTTATTCTAACTTAGACGAAAATCTGCAAAACTAATAGAATACGGAGGGATCCTGATCTAACTTTTGGAATCGAGAGGAGGGAGCAACATTTCTCACTGGTTTCATGAAATTTTAAAGTTGGTCAGGGCACTCTTGGGGAGAAGAGGAAGAATTAAAGTAGAGCATGAGATGGTCAGGGAGAGGATTACACTTCCTACTTAATGGAAAGATAGGCATATGCAAAAATAAATTTCTGTGCCAATTTCCCAACTTTATGCTTAAAAATCTTACCATGCAAGTACACACTTTTCAAAAGTGCTAACACTCACAGTAGCAAATGCTACAGCTCAAAATGCAAATGTCTTTTCCATTACAATTCATTTTTCAATCACTCATAACTGTACCAACCATCCTGCATCTTAACTAATATATTTTCTGTT
>NW_011381895.1:0-874 GCF_000754665.1 Bison bison bison
AAAGCTAGTGGAGGTGATGGAATTCCAATTGAGCTATTTCAAATCCTAAAAGATGATGCTGTGAAAGTGTTGCACTCAATATGCTAGCAAATTTGGAAAACTCATCAGTGGCCACAGTACTGGAAAAAGTCAGTTTTCATTCCAGTCTCAAAGAAAAGCAATGCCAAAGAATGCTCAAACTACCACAAAGTTGCACTCATCTCTCACACATTAGTAAAGTAATGCTCAAAATTCTCCAAGCCAGGCTTCAACAGTACATGAAACATGAACTTCCAGGTATTCAAGCTGGTTTTAGAAAAGGCAGAAGAATCAGAGATCAAATTGCCAACATCCATTGAATTATCAAAAAAGCGAGAGAGTTCCAGAAATACATCTAATTCTGCTTTATTGACTATGCCAAAGTCTTTGAGTGGATCACCACAAACTGTGGAAAATTCTGAAAGAGATGGGAATAGCAGACCACCTGACATGCCTCTTTAGAAACCTGTATGCAGGTCAGGAAGCAACAGTTAGAATTGGACATGGAACAATAGACTGATTTCAAATAGGAAAAGGAGTATGTTAAGGCTGTACATTGTCACCCTGCTAATTGAACTTATATGCAGAGTATATCATGAGAAACGCTAGGCTGGAGGAAGCACAAGCTGGAATCAAGATAGCTGGGAGAAATGTCAATAACCTCAGATATGCAGATAACACCACTCTTATGGCAGAAATTGAAGAAGAACTAAAGAGCCTCTTGATGAGAGTGAAAGAGCAGAGTGAAAATGTTGGCTTAAAGCTCAACATTCAGGAAACTAAGATCATGGCATCTGGTCCCATCACTTCATGGCAAATAGATGTGGAAACAGTGGAAACAGTGTCAGACTTTATT
>NW_011381896.1:0-511 GCF_000754665.1 Bison bison bison
CTGTCTTCAGCCTCTGCTTTCCATTCATAAATTGTGTTCATTCAATCAGCAGACAGTATGAAATATAGGCAATGGGTAGGCACTCAAGGAAGATGATGAAGACTGTAAGAACAAAGTATCTTTCCAGGGCAAGGGACAGACAACACCACAGGTTGGTGATAAGATGGAGGAAGTTGGAGAGGAGAATCGAGGACAGATTTCAGATCTAGCTTCTGGACATTTAGGGTGACGGCAGCTGCCCCAGACCTGGCTGCAGGCCTTGCGGAGATATTTCCAAATGTAATAATAAATTAATGTGGTCTCTGTCCTCTATGAGCTTTTACAACCTTAAAGCCTCAGCCTATGATACTATACCAAGTATAGAGTCATAGCTTAGAAATTCAAGAGATATTAATTTAGGAAGGGTGTGTGAGACTTGTAGGAGATGTGTTCTATCAGACATGTTCTAACATTTAGCATAATTAACTGGGCTTGAGCCAGAACTTACTTATATGCATGTAGACTGCTATCT
>NW_011381897.1:0-537 GCF_000754665.1 Bison bison bison
GTGGGTCCATCTGGCTCCATGTTCACTCCTTGGATTGCAGCACTCCAGGCTTTCCTGTCCTTCACTATCTCCTGGAGTTTGCTCCAACTCATGTCCATTGAATCATCATGCCATAGAGCCATCTCATTCCTGTTTCATCCACGAGAGAGGTGGCTGGAGCTCGGCAAAGTGTCTGGTCCCACTGGGTGGGTGTGAACCTGCCCTAACCACTCCCTAACCACATGACTGTCACTGTGTCCTCCTCTGTAAATCGGGAGGGGGCAGCACCTGCTTGGTAAGGGGCACACACGGCATCTGGTACATAATCAATGCACCATCCATCTCAGCATTGTATTTACTACTAATAGGGATAGCATTTAATAATCTGCTCATTTTTCTGTCTTGTCACTTAACTGTGCTCCAGAACACATCTGCTTTACTTACCCCTGTAAATCCCACACCCAACACAAATGAGACTCAACAAATTTGTGGCTGAAGAGGCAGAAACATACGCTGTCCTCAAGGAGAGGAAGCTGAGTGATATGGGGGCCTGATGAT
>NW_011381898.1:0-708 GCF_000754665.1 Bison bison bison
CCACTGTATTTGAGAAAATGGGGACTAGATCTGATACCTTCAATTTCCTGGGTACATACTTAGATATCTCTAAAGATCCTCCCGAAACACACACACAGATACATAGTGCGAAGTTCAGAATCAAATAGAGGAGGGAGTCAGGGGTGTGGAAAAGTAAACTGACATCTGACTTTATCTAGATGACTCTATCGTATTCTCTCTAGAATCTCCTATGATGTGAGAACAAGAATTTCACTTTTTTATCATGTACTTCTCTCTATTATGCCTGGGTCAAAGGAAACAAGCTTCAGATTTTCTCCCTACTTAATATGATATATTGCCTCTTTTAACCCAATCTCATAACTATAGCCTTAAGGCAAGGTGTGAGAGAGAGATTTGCTTTCCAATAAATAAACCTAATTTAGGAGGTATTCCAAAAATATATTACCCACTAACAAAGTGTATCATTCTTCCTTATTATATTTCTCCAGGGAAAGAAAAAAACAGAAATTATTATTGTTGTTGTTTTTCTATACAAAATTTTAACACAGTGATGAGGATTATAATTGCCTCTTAGATAATCTAGTAGACTTAAACCAAATAAAATTTGTGGAGAGGCTTGAGTGACTATGACCAAAATTTTGTTTATGTTATGCCAATTTTTCACAAAGAAACATTAGCTGCCAAAAATGCAAAAAAAATAAATAATATTAGGTCTCATATAGAAAG
>NW_011381899.1:0-986 GCF_000754665.1 Bison bison bison
CAAAGCAGTCTGGGTCCTGCCCTTGTTGAAGACCCTGACAAACACTCCTGAGCCTGCATCTCAGTCCCTGCACTGAACTAGGCTGGGTCCTGCCCCTGTTCAAACTCCCGACAAACATTCCAGAGCCAACATCTCTGTCCATGCACCTGTCCCATGTTCAAGTCCCCTGGCAACAATACCTGAGCCGACACCTAGCTCCCTGCCCCTGAACTAAGGTGTGTCCTCCCCTTGTTCAACTCTCTGCCCCCCAGGAAAAACCCCTGATCCCACATATCACTCCCTGCACTGAAGCCGCCTGGGCCCTACCCTTGTTCAAGACCCTGACAAATACTCTGGAACCCACATGTCAGTCCCTGCACTGAAGCAGATGGGTTCTTGCCCATGTTCAAGCCACGACAAATACTCCTGAGCCCACATATCACTTACTACAATGAACTAGGCTGGGTCCTACACTTGTTCAAGACCCTGACAAACACTCCTGAGCCAACATCTCGGTCACTGCACTGAACGAGTCTGCTGCTACCACTGCTAAGTCTCTTCAGTTGTGTCCGACTCTGTGCGACCCCATATATGGCAGCCCACCAGGCTCCCCCATCCCTGAGATTCTCAAGACAAGAACACTAGAGTGGGTTGACATTTCCTTTTCCAAGAATAAGAGTGAAAGTGAAGTCAGTCAGTCATGTCCAACTCTTAGTGACCCTGTGGACTGTAGCCCACCAGGCTCCTCCATCTATGGGATTTTCCAGGAAAGAGTACTGAAGTGGGGTGCCATTGACTTCTCCGACTGAACGAGTCTAGGTCCTGCCATTGTTCGATCCCCCTACACATACTCCTGAGGCCACATCTCGGTCTCAGCACTGAACTAGGCTGGGTCCTGCCCTTGTTCAACCCCACGACAAACACTCCTGAGCCTGCATCTCGGTCACTGCACTGAAGTAGGCTGGATCCTGCCCTTGTTCAAACCCTCAACAAACACTCCTGAGCAT
>NW_011381899.1:5120-5749 GCF_000754665.1 Bison bison bison
GAGAGACAAAGAGTGAGCTCTGCACCCTAAGGCTCTGGTCTCCCTGAACAGTGAAGATCAACTGTAGCAAATTTGGGGTTTTTTCCCTACTCCCCTAGCATGAGGACAGCAACAGGCTCCCTGTCCCATGAAGAAAAGTATCCAGCCATTTGGCACCCCTGCATATCCTTTGGATAGTCAGGGAGAGCTCCCAGTTATTGCCGGTTCTAGGGGACACAGGAGTGTATTGTTTGGATTGCGGAGCAGGAACCCATGGTTGGAATTTCCAGAACCAGGTCAATGACAGCGCCTGGGGCTACCCCAGCTACATGCAAAACCCTCTACATTCCTGGGGCAGAATCTGGCCACGTCAGGGCACCGGAGCACAGGAACCGCGGAAGATGCCCTCCGGTCTAGGGGCATGTCCATAAGGGTGCCGCCCACTACCCTCTCCGCCTTTGGTCTAGATTTGGGCAAGGAGCCTGTGCGTGGCTCACAGCCTAGGCTCCTGCCTGTTTTCCGCTGATGTCCCAGGGCCCGTTCACCCTGGCCTGCGCTGTGCGGCACCCCTTTCCTTGGCCTCACGCCATCCCCAACACACCAATCCCCGCCTCCCGACGATCCCCCTCACTCCCCACCCCCAAAGAGCT
>NW_011381900.1:0-560 GCF_000754665.1 Bison bison bison
AGTCTGTTTTTCCATGTCCAGTTCTAACTGTTGCTTCTTGACCTGCATACAGATTTCTCAGGAGGCAGGTCAGGTGGTCTGGTATTCACATCTCTTTAATAATTTTCCACGGTTTGTTGTGATCCACACAGTCAAAGGCTTTGGTGTAGTCAATAAACAGATGTTTTCCTGGAACTCTCTTGCTTTTTCAATGATCCAACAGATGTTTGCAATTTGATCACTGATTCCTCTGCCTTTTCTAAATCCAGCTTGAACATCAGGAATTTCACAGTTCACGTGCTGTTGAATGAAGCCTGGCTTCAAGAATTTTGAGCATTACTTTGCTAACGTGTGATAGGAATGCAATTGTTTAGTAGTTTGACGATTCTTTGGTGTTGCTTTTCTTTGGGATTTGGAGAAGGCAATGGCACCCCACTCCAGTACTTTGCCTGGAAAATCCCATGGATGGAGGAGCCTGGTAGGCTGTAGTCCATGGGGTCGCTAAGAGTCGAACACAACTAAGCAACTTCACTTTCACTTTTCACTTTCATGCATTGGAGAAGGAACTGGCAACCCACTCC
>NW_011381901.1:0-508 GCF_000754665.1 Bison bison bison
TACAATACAAACTTATCTTTCTAAGAAATTTCCTATTATCAAAAACTCTGATGTAAATAGAGCAAATGGATAAAAAGAGGTTGAGAAAAAGAGAATTTTAAACACTTTAGTTTCTAAGCACTTTCTTCCCAGTGAAATCATTATTTTTTATAAATACAATATAACAAAGTTATTTTTCTTCCAGAAATTGCAACAATAAATGTACTTTTTATATTTGGACACTTCTGTCTGGGAGTATTAACATGACTGAGCAAGTCCAGAGTTTAATAATATTTTCCTTTTTATTAAAAGAATTTGTTTTCCCATCATCACCAGTATTATCATTGGCAACACATCAAACATCCATTCTTAAAATCCTAACAACTCTTATCTCATGTGTATAATAAATAATATATGTTATTGGAGCAGCAAGGGTTTTTCTATAATATTAATTCATGATGATTGCTATATATAGGCTATATTTATGCTCTTGAGTAGGAGTACAAAAATAGTGTAATATAGTACTTAA
>NW_011381902.1:0-843 GCF_000754665.1 Bison bison bison
TCAGTCGTGTCCGACTCTTTTATGACCCCATGGACTGCAGTCTGCCAGGCTCCTCTGTCCATGGGATTCTCTAGGCAAGAATGCTGGATTGGGTTGCCATTTCCTCCTTCAGGGGATCTTCCTAACCTAGGGAATCTAACCCATGTCTCCTGCATTGCAGGCAGATTCTTTACCACTGAGCCACCAGTGAAGCCTAATGTGGGATACAAAGTCTTTTACGAGCTCTCTCAGGCCTACATCTTGAGCCTCAATTTTCACAGCTCTTGTCACTTCCAGCTTCGAAAATTGCTCTCAAAATCCTTCTATTTCTCTCCTTACCCAGTGCCACTCCCCGATTTCAGGCCATCATAATGTCTCCCATGGATTACTACAATAGCCCCTTAACTGGTCTCTCCATTCCAAACCTCTCCTTGTTCCAAACCATTTTTCAAACTGTGATTTTTATAAATGTAGCAGTGTAATTTACCAAGAATTTCATGTAGCACGCTGACCTGTTGAGAAATTACCTAGTGCTTTGTTTTCCTCTTCTGCAACTCATTAGGAAGAGATGAAAGGCATTTTTCCGTTTGTCAGGAAAAGCAGATAGGGCTGTGCCTTATGAAGAGAAATACGATAGAGTGGCTGTCGGCAGAAGCTCTCTGCTGGCCCGGCTGGAAAGCTGAGCTAGAGGACTCCGGAGGACTCCACGACACTCTTACCTTGAGGGCTACAGCAGTGGGTGGCTAGCAGGGAGCCACTGATGCTAAGCAGAGGGATGGACATCTGTGAACTGCGCTAGGCTGACAACTGCTTTGTAATCACTTCTGTACCTAGATTTGGGTATGGTGCCTGGGGTTCAATATC
>NW_011381903.1:0-538 GCF_000754665.1 Bison bison bison
ACAGTTTGAAAGAGACAGGAATCATGGACCTTCTAACCTGTCACATGAGAAATGTGTATGCCATTCAAGATGTAACAGTTGGAACAAGACATGGAAAGATTGATCAGTATAAACCTGGGAAAGGTGAGTGACAAGACTGCATATTATCAGTCTTCTTATGTGAAATATATGCAGACTATACTATTCAAAAGGCCAGGCTGGGTGGATAATAAACTAGAATCAATGTTTCTGGGATAAACTTCAACAACCTTAGATAGACAGATAGAAACACTGTAAAAAGAGAAAGTGAAGAGGAGCTAAAGAGGGTCTTGCTAAGGATGAATGAGGAGTGTAGAAACCTCGCTGAGAACTCAATAGTCAAATGAACAACACAAGGTGTCTGGTCCCATCACGACTTGGCAAATAGAAGGGGAAAACATGGAATAAGTGATAAACTTAATTTCTTGGGCTCCAAAATCACTGTGAATGGTGACTGCAGGCATGAAATGAAGAGACACTTTCTTCTTGGAGAAAAAACTATGGAAAAAACCTTGACCTT
>NW_011381904.1:0-560 GCF_000754665.1 Bison bison bison
TTT
Organism: Bison bison bison; assembly: GCF_000754665.1. Classification (NCBI taxonomy): domain Eukaryota; kingdom Metazoa; phylum Chordata; class Mammalia; order Artiodactyla; family Bovidae; genus Bison; species Bison bison. Next base: position 4 of record NW_011381904.1, read on the forward strand.
TGTTTTGATATGCAGTTCCCTAATAATTAGTGATGTTGAACATCTTTTCATGTGCTTATTGGCCATCTGTATATCTTTGGAAAAATGTCTATTTAGATCCTCTGCACATTTTTAATCAGTTTCTTTGTTGTTATTGTTGAGTTATATGAGTTCTTTATTTATTTTAAATATTAACCCTTTATCAGATATATGATTCACAAATATCTTCCCCAGTCAGGAGATTGCCGTTTTATTTTGATTATGATTTCCTTTGTTGTGTGGAAGCTTTTTAGTTTGATGTAGTCTCATTTGTTTATTTTTGCTTTTGTTTCCCTTGAGTCAGATCTGCAAAAACATTGCTAAGACTGATGTCAATGAGGTTACCACCTATTAAAATTTAATTGTTTTTCATGCTCATATTTTGCAAGTTTAATTTTTGAAATCTACCTCTCAGTACTACGCTTGTCATTGACTATTAATTTCTGCTAGCTGGTTCTGACAGTCATATTTCTTTAAAAAATAATTATTTTGAATGATAGTATGCTATATTTTCATGGAGGAAATTGATATATCTATTC
>NW_011381905.1:0-594 GCF_000754665.1 Bison bison bison
GCCCTAAGTTCTTCTGCCCGTCTCAAAACTCAGTGTGACCCCTGGTTTTCTGCCCTTGGCAGCAAGTGGGCAGCATCCCTAAGGACACGTGGGGCTCAGACCTTCACAGCTCTGGGTCTTCTCTCTCCCAGGATGAAACAAGAGCTTCCTCCCACTTCCTGCTGCCCCCCCAGGTGCCCCGCCCCGCACACCCCCACCTTCAGGCTCCCCCACCCACGCAGTTCCCATTCTCCTCTCCCGGCCCTCCCCGTCCTCCGGGCATGACTCACAGGCTCTCAGCATGGCGCTGAGCAAACGGAGCTGCCCAGCAAACACCGGACAGTCACACCCTCTGCACTTTGCCCCCGGGGTCCCCTCCCTGTGTGAATGGGAACCTGAGGGGGTTCATCTGCTGCCTCTGCCCTACCGGCTCAACCAGGTCACCAAGGAGGGGCGGCTGCAGACCATGGCCTCGCGCTGGCAAGGAAAATGCCTCTTGGAGACTGAAAACCTACTCTAGGTATCAGCCATGCCTGCAAAGTCGCTTCAATCATGTCCAACTCTTTGCGACCCCATGGACTGTAGCCTGCCAGGCTCCTCTGTCCATGGGATTCT
>NW_011381906.1:0-678 GCF_000754665.1 Bison bison bison
TTTCTCCACCGAATATTCCTACTGAGCTCTCCTCATACTATTATTCTTGACATCTCTGATTAGCATATAAATAGTCGCCTAGGCCATCTCTCCTTCGAATACCCTGGATCATTTGGCGCTGGTCCCCGGCAGGTCGCGACCGAACAGGGACCTCACAGGCAATACTCAAAGAGCTGAGCAGACACGAACCACGCAATCAGCAGGCAATAAGCATTGAGCTCAGCAGTGACAAATCATTCTGCTCAACTGGCAATAATCAAGCACATGACCAGGCAGGAATCACGCAGCTCAGCTGGCAATTGTCAAGCAGATGAGCCGACAGGAATCACGCAGCTCAGATGGCAATTGTCATGCAGATGAGCCGGCAGGAATCACGCAGCTCAGCAGGCCCTGATCACGTGATTCTGTAGGCACTGATCACGTGGCTGATCAAGTACAGATCACGTGACTGAGCATGCACTGATCACGTGGCTATCATGCACTGATCACGTGACTGCGCATGCACTGATGACGTGGCTGATCAGGCACTGATCACATGGCTCATCATGCACTGATCACGTGTTTATCAGGCAATGATCAGTGACTGACAGGCCCTGATCATGGGACTGTGCACGCACTGATCACATGGCTATCATGCACTGATCACGTGACTGCGCATGCACTGATGACGTGGCTGTT
>NW_011381906.1:4897-5414 GCF_000754665.1 Bison bison bison
TGATCACGTGTTTATCAGGCAGTGATCAGTGACTGACAGGCGCTGATCAGGGGACTGTGCACGCACTGATCAGGTGGCTGATCAGGAACTGACCACCTGACTGTGCATGCAGTGATCACGTGGCTGGTCGTTCACTGATCACGTGTTTTTCATACGGTGGTCACGTGACTGAGAGGCCCTGATCACGTGACTGTGCCGTCAGTGATCACGTGGCTGAGCAGGCACTGATATCGTGACTGAGCATGCACTGATCATGTGCCGGGAGCCGGGGAGGCATTCCACTCTGGACAAAGGTCATGAGGAAGGAGGCTCGGCATACGCAAATGCGGGATCGAGCCTCAGGAATCCACCCGGATATTCTCGAGCGTCTCCCCCCCAAAAAACCGGAGTCTGCCTACTGTATTGCTTTGTGCTCTCACCTCTGATTTCACTGGGGGCTGTCCCCCACCACCATCTCGCTCTCTCTGTCAAAGAGTTAACTTACAGCTCCAATTCATCAAGTTCCTTGTCATTCTTC
>NW_011381907.1:0-509 GCF_000754665.1 Bison bison bison
ATGCAGAAGAAAGGGATGACAGATGGTTGGATGGCATCACCAACTCAATGGACACGAGTTTGAGCAAGCCCTGGGAGATGGTGATAGACAGGGAAGCCTGTCGTGCTGCAGTCCATGGGATCGCCAAGAGTTGGACATGACTGAGTGACTGTACAACGACAACAAATTTCCCTCATCTATTTCTTTCTTCCCCACATCCAATATCCCTCTGGCATCCACCTATTTGTTCTTTATATTTATAACTCATTTTTGTTTTGTTATGTTTATTTATTTATTTTTAGATTCCACATATAAGTAAAATCATACAGTGTTAATTATCCTCTGTATGACTTACTAACTTAAACGTAATACCTTCTAGGTCTACCCACGTTGTTGCAAAAAGCAAGATTTCATTCATTTTTATGGCTGAATAATACATTCACATCTTTATTTTTCCATCTATGATGAGCATTTAAGTTGTTTCCATATTTTTATATTATTGATCATGCCACAAAGAACATAGAGGCTCA
>NW_011381908.1:0-596 GCF_000754665.1 Bison bison bison
AAACCAATGGCGAGTCTGTGTTATTGAGAGGGAAGAGGGGAAGTACATTGAACTGCTCTTGCCTAACGAGGTAACTCTTACTGGTGGACAGTTTGTGTGGCCCACCCTCCCAGCCCAGAGCACCAGGGCTTAGTGTGTCAGGCAGATCCCGGCCTGTCCAATGCTCACTCACTCCCCAGTCCTCGACACTGAACCTCCCCTCTTTGTCTTCTCCCTCTTCCATTCCCAACCCAATCCCTTCCTCTCTTCACCTACTCCACCCCTCCCCGTTTACAGTAAACTCCACCCCCTGCCACCCAGGCGAGACACTGAGCTGCGTCATCAATGTGGCCTTTGTGATCTCATGGAAATGCTCCTCGCCTGGCCCCAAGGCCCCAGTGTAGTCAGCAGAGGTGAGCAGCAGAGGCTGGCAGCTCCGGGCGGTGTGTCCTCCCAGCTGTGTGGCTTCTAGGCGGCAGTCTCCAACTCTGGACAGCGGGAGGAGGCAGTGGCCACAAACAACTAGCATCCAGTAGCTCATCAGGTCTGGTCAAGGGTTCCACTCCCTCCCTCCTCAGTTACCTTCTCTGCCACCCATCCACCTCCCATGAAGCCTG
>NW_011381909.1:0-952 GCF_000754665.1 Bison bison bison
ATAGCACTACTCAACGTGTCTTTATACATGCCACTAAAATATTCACATCTGTAAGTATATTATAAAAAAATTATATAAAAAATCAAGAATTGAAACAGAGAATAAATAAACTTCCTGTCATTGCTCATCATCATTTATGCACTGTTACTACCTGTACCACTGATTATTCAATTAGGCCGTGATTAGTTTAGCGGACGATTCAATTAGGCCGTGATTCAATCAGGCCGTGATTAGTTTAGCGGATGATTCAATTAGGCCATGATTCAATCCGGCCGTGATTAGTTTAGCGGATGATTCAATTAGGCCGTGATTCATTTAGCACGTGATTAGGTTAGCACGTGATTAGGTTAAAGCTAAAGAGCTACCTGCATTGAGAGCAGGCAGGCAGGCGGGCGGGCGGGCGGGGCGGAGGTTGAAGGGCGGCCGAAACCCGGTCCGGAGCAAGCCAGCCGCGGTAGCCTAGCGGGTAGAGTCGGGCAGGTAGGCAGGCAGGCAGGCAGGTTAGGAGTTCGAGCCCCAGGTAGGGTCACAGGCAGGTACAGGTGAGCCGCTAGCGGCCAAGGGAGGGGGACAGCCTCTTTTTTTGCGGGGCGGGGCCGGCGCCGGAAGGGGCGGGACCAAGACCGGAAGCGGCCGGGACTTTTGTGTCGGAGGTTTGGATTTTCGAATTATGTACTTATGTATTTATCGCGGATTAAATCATGGAGTTCTCTAAGTGTTTGATTTTCGAATTATTTATTTATTTATTCATTTATGTGTCGCTGATGAAATCATGTCGTTCTCGAATGCTCCTAGGTCCGAGGGGAAGGCAGGCGAGAGCGGAGCTGAGGCCGGTCAGGCTCCCAGTCACGTCTCCCACACTCCCACACTCCCGCAGCCAGCCTGCTCCTTCCTTCCTTCCCGGGCGCGAACGCTAGAAGCCGGGAACGGCTCGGCGAGGCTCCCCCAGGGC
>NW_011381910.1:0-571 GCF_000754665.1 Bison bison bison
TGAATATTTTTTTAGTGCATGTGTGTGGGTGATGAGTTGTCTCATTTTCACTTGCCCTTAAAAGTCTTTATTTTGCTTTCATTTTCGAAGAGTGTTTTTCTTGGGTATAGAATTCCAGGTTGTGGTTATTTGTTTTTCAGCATTTTACAGATGCCAGTCCATTATCTTCTGACTTCCTTGTTCTTGAAAAGTCAGCTCTCAGTGTTGCTGTGACATTAAAAGCCACACCATTTTTCCTCTGAACACTTGAACATGTTCTTCTAGCCTTAGGCACCCACAGAGCTGCTGAAACCAATGGGTGGTTATCATTTTTGAGTCAGTGGTCTGATTCTTGAACACACTCTTGCCACTGTCCCTGTCAGCCAGTTCAGTTGTTCAGTATCTGCCCCATTGCGACCCCATGGACTGCAGCACACGAGGCTTCCCTGTCCATCACCAACTCCGGAGCTTGCTCAGACTCATGACCATCAAGTCGGTGATGCCATCCAACCATCTCATCCTCTGTTGTCCCCTTCTCCTCCTGCCCTCAGTCTTCCCCAGCATCAGGTTCTTTTCCAATGAGTCAGTTCTT
>NW_011381911.1:0-598 GCF_000754665.1 Bison bison bison
AGATGGAGACTCAGCTGGAAGTTCAAGGGAAGAATGACAAGGAACTTTATGAATTGGAGCTGTAAGTTAACTCTTTGACAGAGAGAGCGAGATGGTGGTGGGGGACAGCCCCCAGTGAAATCAGAGGTGAGAGCACAAAGCAATACAGTAAGCAGACTCTGGTTTTTTTGGGGGGGAGATGCTCGAGAATATCCGTGTGGACTCCTGAGGCTCGATCCCGCATTTGAGTATGCCAAGTCTCCTTCCTCATTTCCTTTGTCCAGAGTGGAATGCCTCAACGGCTCCCGGCACATGATCAGTGCATGCTCAGTCACGATATCAGTGCATGATCAGCCACGTGATCACTGACGGCACATTCACGTGAATATCGCCTCTCAGTCAGGTGATAACCGGAGGATAAACACGTGATCACTTAATGACCAGCAACGTGATCACTGCATGGGCAGTCAGGTGGTCAGTTCCTGATCAGCCTCCTGATCAGTGCGTGCACAGTCCCATGATCAGCGCCTGTCAGTCACTGATCACTGCCTGATAAACACGTGATCAGTGCCCGATCAGCCACGACATCAGTGCAGGCGCAGTCACGTGATCAGTGCAT
>NW_011381912.1:0-580 GCF_000754665.1 Bison bison bison
GAAGTCCTGCCTTGCTCAGGGGCTGAGCAGGAGTTGCCCCTTCTGCTTCTTGAAGGGAGGAGGATGGAAGAATTTGTGGACCCCTTTTTAAACCTGCGCAGCCTGTTGAACAGTAATGAGCAGGGAAAGGAGACCAGAGTGCCTGAGTTGTCCAAGGAGGAGGGGATGATCGTGTGTAAACAGGGTGGCCAGTGAGGTGACACCAGGAGGGTGACCTTGAACCAGAGACCCAGAGGCAGGAAGAGAAGTAGCCACTCGGACATAGAAAAAGGGTCATGTGAACCAGCGGGGACAAGGGAGAGAGTAGGCCACATCAGGGAGAAGCCTGGGCTCAGGCCTGAGCAGCTCGAGGCCAGAGCCTGTTTCCTGAGGTGAGGAGGGCTGCCGGGGCGGGGAGCTAAGAGCCAGGCCTCAGCCCTGTTGAGATGGACGAGCCCATTGGGTGTCCCAGGGACGTGTCAGGAGAACAGCTGAGTGTTCCGGCCTGCATCCGGGAGAGACCTCATTCAGGTCAGGGTGGACTTCGGGTCGTGGGCATACAGATGGCATTTAAAGGCACGAGCACAGTAAAGTCACCAGG
>NW_011381913.1:0-635 GCF_000754665.1 Bison bison bison
GCAAAGTAATGTCTCTGCTTTTTAATATGCTTTCTAGGTTGGTCATAACTTTTCTTCCAAGGAGTAAGAGCCTTTTAATTTCATGGCTGCGGTCACCATCTGCAGTGATTTTGGAGCCCAAAAAACTAAAGTCTTCCTTTGTTTCCACTGTTTCCCCATCTATTTGCCATGAAGTGATGGGATCAGATACTTAGTTTTCTGAATGTTGAGCTTTAAGCCAACTTTTTCACTCTCCTCTTTCACTTTCATCAAGAGGCTCCTAAATTCGTCTTCTCTTTCTGCAATAAGAGTAGTGTAATCTGTGTATCTGAGGTTATTGATATTTCTCCCGGCAATCTTGATTCCAGTTTGTGCTTCCTCCATCCCAGTGTTTCTCATGATGTACTCTGCATATAAGTTAACTAAGCAGAGTGACAATATACAGCCTTGATGTACTCCTATCCCTTTTTGGAACCAGTCTGTTGTTCCATGTCCAGTTCTAACTGTTGATTCCTGACCTGCATACAGATTTCTCAAGAGGCAGGTCAGGTGCTCTTGTATTCCCATCTCTTTCAGAATTTTCCCCAGTTTATTGTGATCCACACAGTCAAAGGCTTTGGCATAGTCAATAAGACAGAAATAGATGTTTTTCTGAA
>NW_011381914.1:0-551 GCF_000754665.1 Bison bison bison
TACTGAAGATTGGGTTCTTAAAGGTAACAAAATTGATAATAAATACCAAAAAGCAAAGATTAAAAATCTAGACTAGAGGTTGGATTTTCAAAAATACAATAGTAAAAAAAAAAACAACAACAAAGTCACAAAAATTATAAAATATATATATATATATGTATATATGAAGTTTGCTTCAAAAAATACACAGAAGAACTGTACAAAAAAGATCTTCACGACCAAGATAATCACGATGGTATGATCACTCACCTAGAGCCAGACATCCTGGAACGTGAAGTCAAGTGAGCCTTAGAAGGCATCACTACAAACAAAGCTAGTGGAGTTGATGGAATTTCAGTTGAGCTAATTCAGATCCTGAAAGATAATGCTATGAAAGTGCTGCACTCAATATGCTGGCAAATTTGGAAAACTCAGCAGTGGCCACAGGACTGGAAAAGGTCAGTTTTCATTCCAATCCCAAAGAAGGCAATGCCAAAGAATGCTCAAACTACCGCACAATTGCACTCATCTCACATGCTAGTAAAGTAATGCTCAAAATTCTCCTATCTAGG
>NW_011381915.1:0-480 GCF_000754665.1 Bison bison bison
GATGAGCATGCACTGCTGACGTGGCTGATCATACACTGATCATTTGGCTGATCATAAACTGATCACGTGACTGTGCATGCAGTGATCACAAGGCTGATCATGCACTGGTCACCAAGCTGAGCTTACACTGATCACGTGACTGTGCATGCACCTATCACGTGGCTGATCATGCACTGATACCGTGGATATCATACACTGATCACGTGGCTGATCATGCACTCATAACGTGGCTGATCATACACTGATCACGTGGCTGAACATGCTCTGATCACGTGCCTGATCATACACTGATCACGTGGCTAATCATACAGTTATCACTTTGCTGAGCAAACACTGATCACGTGGCTGAACATGCACAGATAACGTGGCTGATCATGCCCTGATACCCTGCTTATCATACACTGATCACGTGCCTCATCATGCACTGATCACTTGGCTGATCATTCACTGATCATGTGACTGTTCATGTACTGATCTTGA
>NW_011381915.1:4326-4853 GCF_000754665.1 Bison bison bison
TGCACTGATCACGTGGATGAGCATGCACTGATGACGTGGCTGATCATACACTGATCATTTGGCTGATCATAAACTGATCACGTGACTGTGCATGCAAGGATCACAAGGCTGATCATGCACTGGTCACCAAGCTGAGCTTACACTGATCTCGTGACTGTGCATGCACCTATCACGTGGCTGATCATGCACTGATACCCTGGATATCATACACTGATCACGTGGCTGATCATGCACTCATCACGTGGCTGATAATACACTGAAATCGTGGCTGAACATGCTCTGATCACGTGCCTGATCATACACTGATCACGTGGCTGATCATACAGTTATCACTTTGCTGATCAAACACTGATCACGTGGCTGATCATGCACAGATAACGTGGCTGATCATGCCCTGATACCCTGCTTATCATACACTGATCACGTGCCTCATCATGCACTGATCACGTGGCTGATCATGCACTGATCACGAAGCTGAGCACACACTGATCACATAACTGTGCATGCACTGATCAAGTGCCTGATCA
>NW_011381916.1:0-676 GCF_000754665.1 Bison bison bison
GTCAGTGAGCTGCAACTACTGAGCCTGTGTACTGCAAATACTGAAGCCCTCATGCCCTAAAACCCACACACCACAAGTATCGAGCCTGCATGCTACAACTACTGAAGCCTGTAGGCACCTAGAGCCTTTGCTCCACAAGAGAAACCACCTCACTGAGAAGTCCGTGCACTGAAATGAAGAATAACCTCTGCTGGACACAACCAGAGAAAGCCTGCACAAAGCAAGGAAGACCCAGCACAGCCAAAAATAAATAAATAAATACAAACAAATTACTGATATCTGCTTCAACATAATTTCAAGGACATAAGTGCTCAGTGCAAGGAGTCAGACTCAGTACTATACTATATATGTATCATTCCATTTATATAAGGTCTAAATCAGGCAAAATAAATTTTTTAGTAGAAAAAGATCAGAAAAGGAACTTGTCAGATAATGGCAAGTAAGTGATTATGACTAGACATTGGGAAATTTTGAGATTATGGAAATACTGATTGTGTTTCAGGTTACACAGGTATATGCATGTGTCTAAAGTCAGAGAGTTATACACTGAAAATCTATTATTTATGATCATGTAATTATACTTTAATAAAAACTATATATAATTTCCTCTGTCAGGAGTATGCAATCATCAATGAGATACTCCTTTACTTGCTGAGATGGTTAATTTTAACATGCC
>NW_011381918.1:0-753 GCF_000754665.1 Bison bison bison
CAAATACCACTTCTCCCCTGTTCACTTTCCTTCTCTATGGGGCTCACATTAACCATGTATTAGGTATACTCATTGTATCACCTTTAATTCTCTTTTTTGGGGGAGGGTATTCTCCATATTATATCTCTCCAGGTTCCATCTTGGATCTTTTCATAAGACTTACCTTTCATTTCTCTAATTCTTCCTTCAGGGAGGCAGATCACCTTTGACCCTTGAACTGTCACATCAGGGTAGATTTCAGGGTAGGGTTTATTGTATTCATAGAGCAGAGCAGAGAAGTGAGACTTGGGGATAAAAAGCCACTTGTCCCAGGTCACCTAACCTGAACCAAGTAGAACACAGCCTAACATCACAGACTGCACTCTACATCCAGACCATTTCCCTGGTTTCTTGTCTGTGACTGCTCCCGACCTCTCATTTCATGAAAAGTGGAGTCATGGTGAGGTCTCTCAGCCATGTTTTAGCTCTATGATGCATGTATGTTTAGATTATAAAGAATGATGTTTCTTCATTAGTCATGATATTTACTCAGGACTACTTCTGATACTGGGACCACTGATATGTTGTTGTCAATTTTAGAGCACACTGATAAAGTGAACTCTTTACAAAGAAGAGCACGAAGCTCGGGTATTTACCGAAGGCAATATGCCTGTTGGTCTGAACCGGTCACTTCCCAGCAGCAGCAAGACAGAGATTCAAAAGAAAGTGATGCTCGTATGGACATCCAAGGAAGATAGTAAGTGACCAGTCACC
>NW_011381919.1:0-858 GCF_000754665.1 Bison bison bison
AGAATGTCGACATTCACTCTTGCCATCTCTTGTTTGGCCACTTCCAATTTGCCTTGATTCATGGACCTGACATTCCAGGCTCCTATGCAATATTGTTCTTTACAGCATCGGACCTTGCTTCTATTACCAGTCACATCCACAGCTGGGTATTGTTTTTGCTTTGGCTCCATCCCTTCATTCTTGCTGGAGTTATTTCTCCACTGATCTCCAGTAGCATATTGGGCACCTACTGACCTGGGGAGTTTCTCTTTCAGTATCCTATCATTTTGCCTTTTCATACTGTTCATGGGGTTCTCAAGGCAAAAATACTGAAGTGGTTTGCCATTCCCTTCTCCAGTGGACCACATTCTGTCAGATCTCTCCACCACGACCCACCCGTATTGGGTTGCCCCACGGGCATGGCTTAGTTTCATTGAGTTAGACAAGGCTGTGGTCCTAGTGTGATTAGATTGACTAGTTTTCTGTGAGTATGGTTTCAGTGTGTCTGCCCTCTGATGCCCTCTTGCAACACCTACCATCTTATTTGGGTTTCTCTTACCTTGGGCATGGGGTATCTCTTCACGGCTGCTCCTGCAAAGTGCAGCCATTGCTCCTTACCTTGGACAAGTGGTATCTCCTCACCGTTGCCCTTTTTTTTGAGCCAAAAGGTAGAGACATACCAAATGTCCATCAACTGACAAACGGATAAATGTGGTCTATTCATACAATAGAATATTATGCATCAGTAAATAAGAACTACTCTTATGTGCCACAAGATGCATGAACCTTGAACACCTGCTAAATGAAAAAGGTCAGACACAAACAGATCATAGAAGATATGATTACACTTCTGTGAAATGTCTGGAATAGGCAAATCTA
>NW_011381920.1:0-788 GCF_000754665.1 Bison bison bison
CATTGTCAGGAGAGACCTTTACCGCTAGGGCTATCATTATACACAACCAAACAAACTATAATATGCTGCTGATGAAATGTGATCTGGTATCAGAAATGGTCAAATGTAAACTGTAGAATGTCCCTTAATGTCAATGAAACGTGTTAACGGCATGGAAGCTATCAACAAATGTATTATATGGAGAGAAATTGTGTTACAAACCTTTATTTCAATGACCACTACTGCCCCTGTCAGCATCCAACTACATACTGGCTGACTTTCTCCCTTGCATGATACTTTTAATTCATTAAGATTTGGAATTCATTAAATGCTTGGAGAAATTGCTTGTCAGCTTCTTTGCTAAGATCAAGTGTAAGAACCTGGGGAGCCAGGAATTAGTGGGTCAAGCCTGTGGTACAGATAAAAGATTGTGTTCGTAACAGCTACTGTTTATTTATGCAGCAGACATGTAGCACTGACAGACACCAGAACTTGTTCTAGAAACAACAATACAGCAACCCAATAGCTCTGGAGTTGAATATGGCATGTGAGTTGGGGGAGGCTGTGATTTCTGACATCAGGGTCAGGGAAGCCTGGCAGAGAAACTGTGGACTGAAGCAGGTCAGGAGTTGGGTGACAGTACTTGAGACAGTGTCCAAGGCAGGGGGAGTAGCAGAAGTCCTGAGAAGGCCCTGTCCTCTCTCCTTGGTACCCTTGGGAGATTGGGTCTGGGAACCCTGCACCCACAGATACCAAATCCATGGATGCTCAAGTTCCTTATATAAAATGGTATAGTCTTTGCACGTAAC
>NW_011381920.1:4569-5141 GCF_000754665.1 Bison bison bison
AACTTCAGTTCAGCTGGGACTGAGAGAGACAGCATCCATCATTGTGAGGAACACTGACTCCCAAGTGTCACCCAGAAAAACTACAAAGAAGATTGACTACAAACACAAAATATTCCAGACGTGTTGCAGCAAGGGATCTGGCTAAAAATTAAGTTCTACCCACCTCCAGAAATTCAAAAAAGCCCTATTGAGGTTCAGCCAGCTGTGCATAGAGACCCTGCCTGGCTTTTGTTGTTCAGTTTCTCAGTCGTGTCTGACTCCCTGTGACCCTATGAACTTCAGTATGCCAGGCTTCCCTGTCCATCACCATTTCCCGAAGCTTGCTCAAACTCCTTCCATTGGGTTGCTGATGCCATCCAACCATCGTGTCCTCTGTCACACCTTCTGCTCCTGCCTTCCATAGTTCCCAGTATCAGGTTTTTTGTTTTTTGTTTTTTCCCAATGAGTTGACTCTTCCCATCAGGAGGCCAAAGTATTGGACTTTCAGCATCAGTTCTTCCACTGAATATTCAGGGTTGATTTCCCTTAGGATTGACTGGTTGGATCTCCTTGCAGTCCAAGGGACTCTCAAG
>NW_011381921.1:0-630 GCF_000754665.1 Bison bison bison
TGCACCAGGGATTGAATCCTCATCTCCTGCTTTGGAAGGCGGATTCTAAACACTGGATCACCAGGGAAATCCCTGTAACTTCTCTTTTTGCTCTCCTCTTTGTATGTTGATTTAAAATAGAGATGTATAAAGCAGTAACCATAAAACTGTTAATGGAAACCATGTACAAACATGATATTTGTCACAATAACTAAATAAGGGAATATAGCACAGCTGGGAAGAAGCAGAGTTTAGAATACTTTGAAAACTATCTCACTACAATACACACTTGATTATTCTAAAATTAAGATACTAAGTATAATTCACAGCATGACCACCCAGCCTCCCCCCCCAAAAAAAAACACAAAAAAATGAAAAAAAATTTAAAGGCCCCAAACCTAAAAAAATAAATAAATAAATAAGTAAAGAAAAAGAGTGATAGTCACTTTGTACACTAGAAGAATCCAATTAATCACAGAAAAAAGCAGTAATTGAGGAATGAGGGAACAAAAAAGGTATGACATGTGGAAAGTAAGAAAATGTCAGGAAACATCTTTCCTTGGAAGCAATCACCACAATACCAATGTATAAAACTTTTCAATGAAAAGACAGATTGGCAAAGGGAATTAACAACAAATGTCATCCACTATA
>NW_011381922.1:0-620 GCF_000754665.1 Bison bison bison
ATTTTGCATGATGTACTCTGCATATAAGTTAAATAAGCAGGGTGACAATATACAGCCTTGGCGTATTCCGTTCCCAATTTGGAACCAGTCCATTGTTTCATATCCCATTCTGACTGTTGCTTCTTGACCTGTATAAAGGTTTCTCAGGAGGCAGGTCAGGTGGTCTGGTATTCCCATCTCTTTAAGAATTTTGCACGGTTTGTTGTGATCCACACAGTCACAATCCACACAGTCACTTTTGTGTACTCAGTGGAGCAGAAGTAGATGTTTTTCTGGAATTCCCTTGCTTTTTCTATGATCCAGTGGATGTTGGCAATTTGATCTCTGGTTCCTCTGCCTTTTCTAAATCCAGCTTGAACATTTGGAATTTCTTGGTTCACATACTGTTGAAGCCTAGCTTGAAGAGTTTTGAGCATTACTTTGCTACCATGTGAAATGAGTGCAATTGTGCAGTAGTTTGAGCATTCTTTGGCATTGCCCTTCTTTGGGATTAGAATGAAAACTGATCTTTTCCTGTCCTGTGGCCCCTGCTGAGTTATCCACATTTGCTGGCATATTGAGTGCAGCACTTTCACAGCATCATCTTTTAGGATTTGAAATAGCTCAGCTGGAGTTCCATC
>NW_011381923.1:0-633 GCF_000754665.1 Bison bison bison
GGGCTCCCCATGTTATATAGCAACTTCCCACTAGCTAGCTATTTTACATATGGTAGTAGGTGATGTTTCAGTGCTACTCTCTCAATTCATCCCACCCTCTCCTTCTCCAGCTGAGTTCACAAGTCCTTCCTCTACATCTGTGTATCTGTTTCTGCTCTTCAAATATTCACCAGTACCATTTTACAAGATTCCATGTGTATGCGTTCATTTACTATATTTATTTTCTCTTTCTGACTTACTTCACTCTGTATCACAGTTTCTAGGTTCATCTACCTCAGTTAAACTGACTCGTATTGTTCCTTTTCGTGGTTGAGTAATATTCCATTGTGTATATGTTCCACGACTTCTTTATACATTGTTCTCTTGATAGACATTAGGTTGCTTCCATGCCCTGGCTATTTTAAATAGTGCTGCAGTGGACATTGGGGTATATGTGTCTTTTTAGAGGTATGGTTTTCTCCGGGTATATGGCCAGTAGGGGATTGTTGCATCATATGGTAGCTTTATTCCTACTTTTTAAAGAAACCTATATTCCTTCTCCATAGTGGCTGTATCCATTTACATGTCTACCAACAGTGCAAGAGGGTTCCCTTTCTTCCATGTCCTGTCCAGCATTTATTATTTGTAGAATTG
>NW_011381924.1:0-529 GCF_000754665.1 Bison bison bison
GCCTGATACTCGCCAGCTGAGCCCCGCGACACCTGCCTCCTCATCTGCCTGATACTCGCCAGATGAGCCACGCGACACCTGCGTGCTCATCTTCCTGATAGTCGCCAGCTGATACCCTTGACACCTGCTTGCTTATCTGCTTGATATTCGCCAGCTGAGCCGCGGGAAACCTGCCTGCTCTTCTGCCTGATACTCTCAAGCTGAGCCCCTTGACACCGGCCTGCTCATCTGCCTAACACTCGCCAGCTGAACCGCGCGACACCTGCCTGCTCATCTGCCTGATACTCGCCAGCTGAGCCACTCGACACCTGCCTGCTCATCTGCCTGATACTCGCCAGATGAACCAGTGACACCTGCCTGCTCATCTGCCTAATACTCGCCAGCTGAGCCGCGCGTCACCTGCCTGCTCATCTGCTTGATATTCGCCAGCTGAGCCGCGTGACACCTGCCTGCTCATCTGACTGATACTCGCCAGCTGAGCCACGCGATACCTGCCTGCTCATCTGCCTGATACTCGCCAGCTGAGCCC
>NW_011381925.1:0-600 GCF_000754665.1 Bison bison bison
AATAATGCAATAAATGAGATCAAAAACACTCTGGAGGCAACAAATAGTAGAATAACAGAGGCAGAATATGAGATTAGTGAATTAGAAGATAGAATGGTAGAAATAAATGAATCAGAGAAGGAAAAAGAAAAACGAATTAAAAGAAATGAGGATAATCTCAGAGACCTCAAGGACAGTGTTAAATGCCCCAACATTGGAATCATAGGAGTCCCAGAAGAAGAAGACAAAAACAAAGACCATGAGAAAATACTTGAGGAGATAATAGTTGAAAACTTCCCTAAAATGGGGAAGGAAATAATCACCCAAGTCCAAGAAACCCAGAGAATCCAAAACAGGATAAATTCAAGGTGAAACACTGCAAGACACATATTAATCAAATTAACAAAGATCAAACACAAAGAACAAACATTAAAAGCAGCAAGGGAAAAACAACAAATAACACACAAGGACATTCCCATAAGGATAATAGCTGACCTTTCAATAGAAACTCTTCAGGCCAGAATGGAATGGCAGGGCATACTTAAAGTGATGAAAGAAAATAACCTACAGCCCAGATTACTGTACCCAGCAAGGATCTCATTCAAATATGAAGGAGAAATC
>NW_011381926.1:0-674 GCF_000754665.1 Bison bison bison
GGCATGGTTCCTGTGGACCTCCTGTTGAGTGATCAAAAGGGGAATTGGATTCATTCCATCCCTTTCCCATTTGGCTAGCCTTTAGTCACAGTGAAGTAGCCATATCTGTCTCAGTCACAAAAGTAAACCAAGTTAAGATTCCCAAGTAAAAAAGCCTTGACATCCAGTTTGATTTGCACTGGACCCATAGTTTTAACTGAAAAGGATCAAACACAGGGAATCTGTTCAGTTTATGAATTGGGCTAAATTTAGTTCTCTTACCCTTAAGCTACAATGGAGTTGTGTGAGAATAGTAAATGTAGTGGATACAGAAGGTCCAGGGTGATTAAACCCTCTATAGAACTTTTCCTTACCTTTTCCAGTTACATGTATCTTACCCTAGTTGAACATGTGAAGATTTCAGTTTTGTATCTTATCTTGCCTTGAACACGAATGTATTGCAGTTAACAGTTAATTCTTTGTGTGGGTAATTTCCCATTTTATCAAACTAATACTGATTTTCAGTCTTACTTGACACCGTCTGATGTGCAGGAATTGTCTCATTTATTTGTGTAATTGTCACGTCATAGAATTATTATCCTTGCTCTACTCTATCCAGCTATCTAGTCTGTGATTATACTTGTGGAAACCTTTTTTCTTGCGGTCTCCAAGAGCTCTTTCACAGACCTGCAGGG
>NW_011381926.1:5085-5636 GCF_000754665.1 Bison bison bison
CAGGTACAGGTGCGAGCCATCCCTGGTCCCACAGCAAGTTGATCTTTTCCTTTCGGTATAACCCCTACTTTTTGAACACAGTGATCATTAAGGAGTATTACCTTGACATCACTGATAAAACGTGGCTCCTGGGGTGATGAGTGTGGGTGTGCAAGGGTGTGCATGATTCACCTGCGGGATCCGCACCTGTCTCCTCTGTCATTCTTCAGGGTAAAGGGCACATCATTCCACACCAGTCCATTGGTTCTGGGACTTCGAACAGGGAGGACCTAGCTGCAGGCTGGTCACCAGGAACCTTAATTTTCTCAACTGGTTGTCAGGCCACAACTGCCCAGAATCAAACAGGATTGTTGAGGTGGACTAGTTTTGGTCCTGCATACAGTTGATGCTTGATGTTGGAGTTCTTGGCTGCTCATGGGAAGGTTCGGGTCCTGGTCAGCCCAGAGCTGACCTGGCTTGTGTTGCCACCAGATAATCAGCTAAGACGAGTAGGGTGATCCCCTGAGTACTACCCAGCAGGGAGATCTCCATGAGTGGTAACTGACAGAGAC
>NW_011381927.1:0-813 GCF_000754665.1 Bison bison bison
GGCCTTGCCTCATTCTGGCCACACTGAAGACATTGTTTTCCTATTCCTCTCACCTACAGCTCCTCTAATGTCACTCTACCTACAGATGCTCTAATGTCACTGAAGTGTGAGTTAAAAGCCTTTGAAACATAGGACCAGAAGCTTATCATAATTATAGCAGCTAATACTTATTGGGTAGGTGCACCATGCAGGCAGGACACTGGACTATGTACTTCATGCTCTGTCTTTTCCCCCAGGTTTGTTAGATATAATTGACATATAACATTGTGTAAGCTTAAACTGTCCAAGACATTGACCTGATACAATTATATGCTGCAAAATAATTACCACCATAGCAGTTATTAATAGATTCCTAGGTATCGCTAGTGATCAACAACTGCCTGCCAATGCAAGAGACTTAACAGATTTGGGTTGATCCCTGGGCAGGGTAGGTCCCCTGGAGGAGGGCATGGCTGTTCACTCTAGTATTCTTGCCTGGAGAATCCCATGGACAGAGAAGCCTGGCAGGCTACGGCTCATGGGGTCTCAAAGAGTCGAACATGACTGAAGTGACTTAGTGACTAGGCAGCAGTTCTTAGTAGTTAACCCTTCCATCACGGCATGCAGTCACCACTTCTTTTTTGTGCTGAAAACATTTAGGATTTACTCTCTTTAGTTCAGTTCAGTCGCTCAGTAGTGTCCGACTCTTTGCATCCCCATGAATCGCAGCACGTCAGGCCTCCCTGTCCATCACCAACTCCCGGAGTTCACTCAGACTCCTGTCCATCGAGTCAGTGATGCCATCCAGCCATCTCATCCTCTGTCGTCCCCTTC
>NW_011381928.1:0-550 GCF_000754665.1 Bison bison bison
AAGTCACCCCCAAGGAGAAGAAATGCAAACAGACAAAATGGCTGTCTGAGGAGGCCTTACAAATAATTGTGAAAAGAAGAGGAGCTAAAGGCAAAGGAGAAAAGGAAAGATACACCCATCTGAACTCAGAGTTCCAAAGAAGAGCAAGGAGTGAAAAGAAAGCCTTCCTCAGTGATCAATGCAAACAAATAGAGGAAAACAATAGAATGGGGAAGACTAGCAATCTCTTCAAGAACAGTAGAGATACCAAGGGAACATTTCAAGCAAAGAGGGACACAATAAAGGACAGAAGAGTTATGGACTTAACAGAAGCAAAAGATATTAAGAAAAGGGGGCAAGAATACACAGAACTATGCAAAAAAGATCTTAATGACCTAGATAACCACAATGGTGTGATCACTCAGTTAGAGTCACACAACCTGGAATGTGATGTCAAGTGGACCTTAGGAAGCATCACTATGAACAAAACTAGTGAAGGTGATGGAATTCTAGTTGCTGTATTTCAAATCCTAAAGATGATGCTGTGAAAGTGCTGCATTCAAATGCCAGC
>NW_011381929.1:0-593 GCF_000754665.1 Bison bison bison
TATCTGTGACTGAAGGTCTTTCCTATCTTCTGTGGATTTCATTTTGTTAATTTCCAAAGTAGGCAAGCCAATATATATCCTTGTGGGTTACTGTAGGACTAAATGACACATTATAATTTAGCATAGGGTCGTGGTCAAGAATGTAGATTGAGGAACTAGACTGCCAGGTTTGAATTCTAGCTCTGCGCATTATTACTGGCAACTTTTTCTGGTAAGTGGTATGTTTTCTCTCGACCTTAATTTCCTCACCTGGAAAAGTGGGCTAATAATCCTGCCTACCTTACAGAAATATATGTGGACTCATTCATGCCATGTGTTTAGGATCTAGCACATAAGAAAAACTCAACAAATGATGGCTATTATTAGTAAATAGAAAGTGCTTAAAACAGTGGGCATTCAATAAATAACAACTGTTTGTTGTGGTTATATGCACTGAGCACATTCAGTTAGGTTCAGTCCAGTCACTCAGTCGTGTCCGACACTTTGCGACCGCATGAACTGCGGCACGCCAGGCCTCCCTGTCCATCACCAACTCCCAGAGCCTCCCCAAACTCATGAGTCGGTGATGCCATCCAACTGTCTCACCTCTGTCA
>NW_011381930.1:0-375 GCF_000754665.1 Bison bison bison
CTGATCACGAGACTGCACATGCACTGATCACGTGGCTGATCATGAACTAATCATGAAGCTGATCATACAGTGATCACGTGACTGTGCATGCACTGATCGCATGGCTGAACAGGCAATGATCACCTGGCTGATCATGCACTGATCTCGAAGCTGATCATACACTGATCACTTGACTGTGCATGCACTGATCACGTGGCTGAACATTCAATGATCACCTGGGTGATCATGCACTGATCACATGGCTGATCATACACAGATTAAGTGACTGATCATGCACTACTCACGTTGGGGATCATGCACTGATCACGGGGCTGATCATGCACTGATCACGTTCCTGATCATACACTGATCACGAGACTGCAAATACACTGATCA
>NW_011381930.1:4845-5260 GCF_000754665.1 Bison bison bison
CACGTGGCAGATGTTGCACTGATCACTTGGGTGATCATGCACTAATCACGTTGCGGATCATGCACTGATCACGCGGCTGATCATACTCTGATCAGAGTCAGTACATGCACTCATCACATGTCTGATCATACACTGATCACATTACTGATAATGCACTGAACACCTGCCTGATCATGCACTGATCACGTGGCTCATCATGCACTGATCACAAAGCTGATCATACACTGAGTACGTGACTGTGCATGCACTGATTACTTGGCTGATATTGTACTGTTCATATGGCTGATCATGCACTGATCGTGTGCTTGATCATACACTGATCACGTAGCTGATCATGAAGTAATCACGAAGCGGAACATACACTGAGTACGTGACTGTGCATGATCACTGATTACTTGGCTGATCTTGTACTGTT
>NW_011381931.1:0-703 GCF_000754665.1 Bison bison bison
CTCACATCCATACATGACCACGGAAAACCATAGCCTTGACTAGACGGATCTTATTGGCAAGTAATGTCTCTGCTTTACAATATGCTATCTAGGTTGGTCATAACTTCCTTCCAAGGAGTAAACGTCTTTAATTCATGGCTGCAGTCACCATCTGACAGTGATTTGGAGCCCCAAAATAAAGTCTGACACTGTTTCCACTGTTTCCCCATCTATTTCCCATGAAGTGATGGGACCGGATGCCATGATCTTCGTTTTCTGAACGTTGAGCTTTAAGCCAACTTTTTAACTCTCCACTTTCACAAAGAGGCTTTTTGTTGGTTAAATTACATGAAAAAGATTAGCAGATGAGTAATAAACCCGCTCATGTTATAATGTATGGTAAAATTACTAATACAAATATGCTAGAAATTATATGGAGTTCTTAACATTTTGATATGTCCTGGTATTCTAATGAAAAACCTGATGACTTCATAAAAGTTAACAAAGGACTGAATGAACCAGCGAATATGCTTACAACTGTTATGGTTTCTATCTGAAAAATTACAGATTTGAATCTTGCGTTTTCCAGGAGTAGGGAAAACGTTCCTCTCAAACTAATTATGAAAATAATTTGGTAAAATTATATGTTATAAACAAAACAATTATACTTTCTATCTGACTCCTCCAGAAATTCAAAACTCTTAGGTTTCTGGTAAGTTTATCA
>NW_011381932.1:0-682 GCF_000754665.1 Bison bison bison
TTAACAAAGATCAAACACAAAGAACAACTATTAAAAGCAGCAAGGGAAAAACAACAAATAACACACAAGGGGATTCCCCTAAGGATAACAGCTTATCTTTCAATAGAAACTCTTCAGGCGAGAAGGGAATGGCAGGACATACTTAAATTGATGAAAGAGAAAAACCTACCTCCCAGATTACTGTACCCAGCAAGGATCTCATTCAAATATGAAGGAGAAATCAGAAGCTTTACAGACAAGCAAAAGCTGAGAGAATTCAGCACCATCAAACCAGCTCTACAACAAATGTGAAAGGATCTTTTCTAGACAGGAAACACAGAAAGGGTGTATAAACTCGAACTCAAAATAACAAAGTAAATGGCAACGGGATCATACTTATCAATAATTACCTTAAATGTAAATGGGTTAAATGCCCCAACCAAAAGACAAAGACTGGCTGAATGGATACAAAAACAAGACCCCTATATATGTTGTCTACAGGAGACTCACCTCAAAACAAGGGACACATACAGACTTAATGTGAAGGGCTGGAAAAAGATATTCCATGCAAATAGAGACCAAAAGAAAGCAGGAGTAGCAATATTCATATCAGATAAAATAGACTTTAAAATAAAGGCTGTGAAAAGAGATAAAGAAGGACACTACATAATGATCAAAGGATCAATCCAAGAAGAATATATAA
>NW_011381933.1:0-582 GCF_000754665.1 Bison bison bison
GAATTTTCCTACTGAGCTATCCTCATTCTATTACTCTTTATATCTTTGATGAATATGTAAATAGTCGCTAGCGCCGTCTCCCCTTTGAATACCCTGGATCAGCCGGGGCTGGACTTTGGCAGTCTGGAACCCAGGAGATTTCCTAGGGGAGCCTCTTGGCACTTTCATGCCCAATACTAAAGGTTAATGTTAAGTTACAACAACCAATAAAAAGACAAGATTTTTGAGTACTCAGATCCTTTGAGAATGAAGAATTGGATCACACCACTAGGTAAGTAACCCAATTCACGGAGGTTATGGTTGTGAGCAGGGAAAATATAAAATGTGTAATAAGAAAAAAAGTCATCTATATCAATTGCAACATCACCACCAAATTGGGAATCAAAGAATGTAGTAGTTTCCTACATTTTCTTCTTGCTCTTTACTTTCATGTGTTCCTTTGTGTACACTGCCATTTCCTTCTTCCTTCTCCTCACTATACTTATTCTATATACAATTTAAGAGAGATTAACTTTAGAATTTAGTCTGCGTATAACAGAATTTTCAGTGGAATTTCCTCTGAATTTTAGAAGTAATTAATAC
>NW_011381934.1:0-517 GCF_000754665.1 Bison bison bison
CTGGAAAAGGAAATGGCAATGCACTCCAGTATTCTTGCCTGGAGAACCCCATGGACTGAGGAGCCTGGTGGGCTACAGTCCTCCACAGGATTGCAAAGAGTGAAGCAACTTAGCATGCACTCTTCTCGTTTATGACCTCATCTTAACAAGTTACATTGGCCATGACCCTATTTTCAAATCAGGTCCCATCCTAAGGTAATGACTTCAACTTATGAATTCTGAGGCTATAATCCAACACATAATGTCAAGTATCTCAATAGAAAACCTTTCTTTCCCCACTGATTTTCACAAAAATACTCTCAATGGTTCCATTCAGGTGTCACTGTCAACTCAACAGATACCACAAATTACATTAGATAATGCAGCAAACATTTTCAAAAGGCATAATTAAAGAAAAAACTGATTGCTTTACTGTAGTAAGAACCAGCCAAAAAAAGACACAGAATGTGAACGCAAAGTAGTGTTTTTCTTAGTACAACAATAGATTTGAGGGATCAAGGGAAGACAATGACAATTT
>NW_011381935.1:0-603 GCF_000754665.1 Bison bison bison
TTCTCTTTCTCCCAACACTCCCAACACCGCTGGCATCCACGGTTGTTGGGCTGCACCTCTTGGCTTTCCCTGTGGTGTTGAAGGCCCATCTCGGGTCTCCTGGTTGGCCCTGGCATCTGGGTGTGTGTACTGGGCACTAACAGTCTGCTGTCTGCTCCAACTGGGGCTGGTTTTGGTTCCATCTGTCTCTGCCTCTACCTTCCTGGAAATCCCAAAGCAAAGAGCACCCCTAAGCCTTCTTACCTTCCTGGACACTCATGGACACCACAAGGGAAGGTCTGGTTGAGGTCCAACTTGGGGTTAAATTTAAGAAGATCCATGAGCCACCATCCTACTTTGCCTCCCCACCCAGCCCACCATGAGAGGGAATTCCTAAGACACCTGCAGTCACCATTTATCCCAGGCCAATGAAGATCGCTAGTTTGCTATATGAAGCAACTTGGGGACAAGCAAAAGAGGTAACAATTATGTTTTGTTAAGGGACTTCACTGACCTTCAAAAAGCGTAAAGTCTTTGACATCTCATCAGCTCATAAACTGATGAGATGAACCTGAGCCTCACAGCTTCTGGGCTGGGCAGCTGCATGTCCACACTATGGAGACA
>NW_011381936.1:0-619 GCF_000754665.1 Bison bison bison
GGGTTCAATTCCTGGTTGGGGAACTAAGATGTGCGCACACATGTGTGTGTGTGTGTGTCTGTGTGTGGTACAGCCAGAAAGAATAAAAAAAATTTTTTAAACACTTGTATAATATGAAAACAAAACAAAACAGATATATGAATAGAAAAAGAAAGTTGAAAGGCTATTCACCAAAACCTTGTCTCCCCCTACCCATGCGCTTGCAGTAATAAAAAATTTAAAATGTTTAAATTAAAAGAATTTTTTAAGTTCATGCTTTATACTGGATTCACTTACTTATTCACCAGGAAATTAACCGGGACCCCAGGCTCAACGGCCTCACTGCACTGTTTATCTGGGAGGCGTTTAAGGCAGAAGCTCTTGAAATTGTCTCTTTGATGGTCCAACCCCCCAACCAGGGGGTGACTCATCCAGACCATGGGCAATATGATAAAATTTGTATTTCATATTTTTGTGTGAAAGAAAAAGAAACCCTCCAGGGATTTACATCAGAGTTTGCAAACTGGTAGGCCTGGGCCTCCCTGAGATAGTTTTGCTTGGCCTATCCATTGTTTTATCAATGTCATGAATGCTTGTGAGTGCTCACAGTAAAAATCCAGATTACTAGCTTCTCTTCTGA
>NW_011381937.1:0-695 GCF_000754665.1 Bison bison bison
CAAAGGGACTGGGTCAAAATTAGGAAAGGAGTATGACAAGGCTGTACATTGTCACCCTGCTTATTTAACTTACAGGCAGAGTACATATTGCAAACTACCGGGCTGGATGAATCACAAGCTGGAATGCAACCTCAGATATGCAGGTAATACAACTCTAATGGCAGAAAGTGAAGAGGAACTAAAGAGCCTCTTGATGAGGGTGAAAGAGGAGAGAGAAAATTTTGGCTTAAAACTCAACATTCGAAACACTAAGATCGAAGATGGCGGAGGAGTAGGGCGGGGAGAACACTTTCTCCCCCACAAATTCATCAAAAGAGCATTTAAACGTCGAGTAAATTCCACAAAACAACTTCTGAATGCCGGCAGAGGACATCAGGCACCCAGAAAAGCAACCCAACTCTTCGAAAGGAGGTAGGAAAAAATATAAAAGACAAAAAAGAGACAAAAGAGGGAGGGACAGAGTTCCGTCCCGGGAAGGGAGTCTTAAAAAGAGAGAAGTTTCCAAACACCAGGAAACCTTCTCACTGCCGAATCTGTGCCAAGCTTTGGAAGCACAGAGGGCAACATAACAGGGAGAAAAAATAAACAATTAAAACTAACAGATTGCGAGCCCTATGGTAACTCCCCCAGCGGCGAAGCAGCGCAGACGCCTGCACACGCCATTGGCAAGCGGGGGCTGGGCAGGGAGGCGCGGC
>NW_011381938.1:0-643 GCF_000754665.1 Bison bison bison
AAGATCAGGCACCTCTCTGCCTTATCAACAGCACCAGAGGCCTAGGGACAATAGAAGTCCAGGCAAGCCACGAAGCAGCATGTTCCAGAGCACAGGTGAGCAGGTCCCACTCTCAATGCTCAGAAATATTTAATGGAAACACTCTTAAAAAATATACTTCTGTATTTATTTTTTATTTTGGCTGTGCTGGGTCTTCCTTGCCATGCTCTGGCTTCCCTAGCTGCCTGCAAACAGGCTTCTCTTGTTGAGGCTCTAGAGTGTGGGCTCAGTAGTTGGGATCTGTAGCATGTGGGATGTTCCCAGACCAGGGATTGAACCCATGTCCCCTGAATTGGCAGGCAGATTCTTAACCACTAGACCACTTTGGAAGTTCCAGTGATAACTCTTTGAGTGGGCTGAACTCCAACAAATAAGGGTGGGTAAGTAATTATGCCTTGGTGATATGGGTGTGCAAAGAAGAGTAATTTTATTAATATTTTGTAGGCATTGGCTATTGAGGAAAGTGACACAGTTACATTATTAAGTATATAACTGTCTCAAGGTCCTCAATTTTACCCTATGACTTATGGGACTTAGATTTACCAAAGTAATATATAAAATACTATTTTCTATAGAGAGTTATTGTCAGGGACTAATTTAGCTA
>NW_011381939.1:0-743 GCF_000754665.1 Bison bison bison
AAACCCTGTGGGACACTGTAAAAGCAGTGCTAAGGGGAAAGTTCATAGCAATACAGGCACACCTCAAGAAACAAGAAAAAAGTCGAATAAATAACCTAACTCTACACCTAAAGCAACTAGAAATAGAAGAAATGAGGAACCATAGGGTTACTAGAAAGAAAGAAATCTTATAAATTAGGGCAGAAATAAATGCAAAAGAGACCATAGCAAAAATCAACAAAGCCAAAAGCTTGTTCTTTGAAAGGATAAATAAAAATCACAAACCACTAGCCAGACTCATGAAGAAACAAAGGGAGAAAAATCAAATCAATAAAATTAGAAACGAAAATGGAGAGATCACAACAGACAACATAGAAATACAAAGGATCCCTGTTCGGGTGCCACCTGCCGGGGACCAGCCCCGGCTGAACCAGGGTATTCGAAGGAGAGACGGCGTCGGCGAAGATCAGGAGACAATTGCTTAATTAAATGTTAATTAAGGATATAAAGAGTAATAGAATGAGGATAGCTCAGTAAAATTCAGTGAAGAAAAGAGGCTGAAATAAGGATAGCTCAGTGAGGAAATTCAGTAGAGAAAAGAGGCTGAATAATTCAGCCAGAAGGTAAGAGAAAGAACGACATGGTGAGACCAAGTTTCGGTGAACAAGGCCCACACTTTATTTTCCAAAGTAGTTTTTATACCTTAAGTTATGCATAGAGGATAATGGGGGAAGGGGTAGAGTCATGCAGTAAGCCAGGCTTTC
>NW_011381940.1:0-731 GCF_000754665.1 Bison bison bison
ATTGCAAGTGCATTTGCCACTCTAGTGGCTGGAAAGTGTGAGGTTTCTTTCCTAGGAGAAACAAATTTGTGTTCATCACTTGCCCATTTCTCAGATTTTTCTGTAGATAGAAACCTTGTCTAATATGAAGATGCTCTTCATTCACTGCCGGGGTCCTGCCCCGGCTGATCCAGGGTAATCGAAGCGGGGACGGCGTCGGCGACCTATTTATTTAAATATTTTATCAAAAATATAAAGAGTAATAGGATGAGGATAGCTCAGTAGGAAAATTCAGTGGAGAAAAGAGGCTGAGTAGCTTGGTTTACTCGGGAGACCAATAAAACTTCAAGACAAGAAGTTTGCACCACTTACGTAGGCCGCAGGCATCCTTCCGTTCTCCCGAAGGAGAGGAGACACTGAGGCCTCCCCGGTCGGATCTTAGAAGCCCAGGCATAATTAGTAAGCATGGCGGATTCCGTGCTCCAGATGGAGACTCAACCAGAGTGAGAGAGAGAGCGACATGGGGAGACCAGTATTTCGAGAAACTGATCCCAATTCTTTATTTTCCAGAGTCTGTTTTTATACACTGAGATGTTATACAAAAGTCACGTGGGGACAGCAGTCCTGACTTTTATTAAAGTCAGGTGCTTCACACAAATGTATACAGAGGTCTTAGGGGTGTTACATCATCTTCTGGCCAGGGGGGCCTGCTGACAATTTACGACCCTCTCCTTGTGACAGCGGTCAGTCAA
>NW_011381941.1:0-502 GCF_000754665.1 Bison bison bison
CAACCCACTCCAGTGTTCTTGCCTTGAGAATCCCAGGGACAGGGGAGCCTGGTGGGCTGCCGTCTATAGAGTCACACACAGTCAGAAATGACCGAAGCGACTTAGCAGCAGCAGCAGCAGCACCAGACATCCTGGCGTGCAAAGTCAACTGGGCCTTAGGAAGCATCACTACAAACAAAGATAGTGGAGGAGACGAAATTCCAGTTGAGCTATTTCAAATACTAAAATATGATGCTGTGAATGTGCTGCACTCACTATGCCAGCAAATTTGGAAAACTCAGCAGTGGCCACAGGACTGGAAAATATCAGTTTTTATTCAAATCTCAAAGAAAGGCAATGCAAAAGATAGTTCACACTATGACACAATTGCACTCTTCACACATAAGCAAAGTAATGCTCAAAATTCTCCAAGCTACATGAACCGAGAACTTCTACATGTTCAAGCTGAATTTAGAAAAGGCAGAGGAACCAGAGATCAAATTGCCAACATCCATTGGATCAT
>NW_011381942.1:0-510 GCF_000754665.1 Bison bison bison
AGGTCCATACCAGTTCTGTCCTTTATTGTGCCCATCTTTGCATGAAATGTTCCCTTAGTATCCCTAATTTTCTTGAAGAGGTCTGTAGTCTTTCCCATTCTATTGTTTTCCTCTATTTCTTTGCACTGTTCACTGAGGAAGGCCTTCTTTTCTCTCCTTGCTATTCTTTGGAATTCTACGTTCAGATGGGTCTATCTTTCCTTTTCTCCTTTGCCTTTAGCTTCTCTTCTTTTGCCAGCTATTTGTAAGGCCTCCTGAAACAGCCATTTTGCCTTTGTGGGTTTCTTTTTCTTGGGGATGGTTTTGAGTACTGCCTCCGGCATAGTGTCACTAACCTCTGTCTATTGTTCTTTAGGCACTCTGTCTATCAGATCTAATCACTTGAATCTATTTGTCACTTCTACTATATAGTCATAAGAGATTGATTTAGGTCATACCTGGGTGGTCTAGTGGTTTTCCCTACTTTCTTCAATTTAAATCTGAATTTGGCAACAGGAGTTCATGATCTGA
>NW_011381943.1:0-584 GCF_000754665.1 Bison bison bison
CCTCCACCTCACTGGTCATGTTAGCTGGGGACTGTGCCTGCCACTTGCCCACTGTAATCCAGAGGGATGGAACGTACCGGGAAACCAGTAACCCCAGGTGTTCCAACAGCAGCTGCAGGGCAGGGCCAAAGGGGCACTTTCAACCTCATGCTTGACTTCAGGGCTGATAACTCCTTTCAGCCTCACGCTACAGCTGGAAACATGCTAAGGCACGTTGGAATCCTGCCAGTTCAGTCTAAAGTTAAGAGTGGACTTCCCCAGGGGCCCAGTAGTTAAGACTCCACCCTTCTGCAGGGGTCATGGGTTTTAATCCCTGATTGGGGAACTAAGATCCCACACAAAGTGTAGCGTGGACAAAAATGTAAGTTGAGAACTCCCCTCTCAAAGGTACTAAAATTACATTAGCTCTCATCATAAATTTGGAGTAAGGTATGAGAACCCCGAACTGATCCACCCTGGTCTGCTCAGTGGGAAGATGTGAAAAATGACTTGAAAATCAGACAGAGTTTAAAGACAGCAACACGGAGGCTAGCGGTGACCCACGTGGGGCAAATGTCAACACATGAGAATCCCCCTACTGACCC
>NW_011381944.1:0-643 GCF_000754665.1 Bison bison bison
ATAACAAACACCCTCTTCCAACAACACAAGAGAAGACTCTACACATGGACATCACCAGATGGTCAACATCAAAATCAGATTGATTATATTCTTTGCAGCCAAAGATGGAGAAGCTCTATACAGTCAGCAAAAACAAGACCAGGAACTGACTCTGGCTGAGACCATGAACTCATTTTCAAATTCAGACTGAAATTGAAGAAAGTAGGGAAAACCACTAGACCATTCAGGTATTACCTAAATCAAATCCCTTATGATTATACAGTGGAAGTGAGAAATAGATTTAAGGGACTAGATCTGATAGATAGAGTGCCTGATGAACTGAGGTTCATGACATTGCACAGGAGACAGGGACCAAGACCATCCCCATTGAAAAGAAATGCAAAAAAGCAAAATGGCTGTCTGGGAAGGCCTTACAAATAGCTGTGAAAAGAAGAGAAGTGAAAAGCAAAGGAGAAGAGGAAAGATATAAGCATATGAATGCCGAGTTCCAAAGAATAGCAAAAAGAGATAAGAAAGCCTTCCTCCTAGAGGAGAACATAGGCAAAACACTCTCTGACATACATCACAGCAGGATCCTCTATGACCCACCTCCCAGAATATTGGAAATAAAAGCAAAAATAAACAAATGGGACCTAATTAAACT
>NW_011381944.1:1668-2466 GCF_000754665.1 Bison bison bison
ACGGGAGAGGGTGGGAAGATTTGGGAGAATGGCATTGAAACATGTAAAATATCATGTATGAAACTAGATGCCAGTCCAGGTTCAATGCACGATACTGGATGCTTGGGGCTGGTGCACTGGGAGGACCCAGAGGGATGGTATGGGGAGGGAGGAGGGAGGAGGGTTCAGGATGGGGAACACATGTATACCTGTGGTGGATTCATTTTGATATTTGGCAAAACTAATACAATTATGTAAAGTTTAAAAATAAAATAAAATTAATTATAAAAAAAAGAAAAAAGAAAGCCTTCCTCAGTGGTCAATGCAAAGAAATAGAGGAAAACAACAGAATGGGAAAGACTAGAGATCTCTTCAAGAAAATTAGAGATACCAAGGGAACATTTCATGCAAAGATGGGCTCAATAAAGGATAGAAATGGTATGGACCTAAATGAAGCAGAGGATATTAAGAAGAGGTGGCAGAAATACACAGAAGAACTGTACAAAAAAGATCCTCACGACCCAGAGAATTACGATGGTGTTATCACTGACATAGAGCCAGACATCCTGGAATTTGAAGTAAAGTGGGCCTTAGAAAGCATCACTATGAACAAAGCTAGTGGATGTGATGGAATTCCAGTCGAGCTATTTCAAATCCTGAAAGATGATGCTGTGAAAGTGCTGCACTCAATATGCCAGCACATTTGGAAAACTCAGCAGTGGCCACAGGACTGGAAAAGATGAGTTTTTATTCCAATCCCCAAGAAAGGCAATGCCAAAGAATGCTCAAACTACCACACAATTGCACTCATCTCACACG
>NW_011381944.1:3178-5980 GCF_000754665.1 Bison bison bison
AAATAGATGGGGAAACAGTGGAAACAGTGTCAGACTTTATTTTTTGGGGCTCCAAAATCACTGCAGATGGTGACTGCAGCTATGAAATTAAAAGGCGCTTACTCCTTGGAAGGAAATTTATGACCAACCTAGATAGCATATTGAAAAGCAGAGACATTACTTTGCCAACAAAGGTCTGTCTAGTCAAGGCTATAGTTTTTCCAGTGGTCATGTATGGATGTGAGAGTTGGACTGTGAAGAAGGCTGAGCGCTGAAGAATTGATGCTTTTGAACTGTGGTGTTGGACAAGACTCTTGAGAGTCCCTTGGACTGCAAGGAAATTCAACCAGTCCATTCTGAAGGAGATTAGCCTTGGGATTTTTTTGGAAGGAATGATGCTAAAGCTGAAACTCCAGTACTTTGACCACCTCATGCGAAGAGTTGACTGATTGGAAAAGGCTCTGATTCTGGGAGGGATTGGCGGCAGGAGGAGAAGGGTAAGATAGAGGATGAGATGGCTGGATGGCATCACTGACTCGATGGACGTGAGTCTGAGTGAACTCCGGGAGTTGGTGATGGACAGGGAGGCCTGGCCTGCTGTGATTCATGGGTTCGCAAAGAGTCGGACACGTCTGAGTGACTGAACTGAACTGAACTGAGAAAAGGTAATTGCCTCTTTTCTTTATTCTTTGAATGTTTATTAAGCCATTGCTGCTGCTGCTAAGTTGCTTTAGTCGTGTCCGACTCTATGGGACCCCATAGACGGCAGCCCACCAGGCTCCCCTGTCCCTGGGATTCTCCAGGCAAGAACACTGGAGTGGGTTGCCATTTCCTTCTCCAATGCATGAAGGTGAAAAGTGAAAGTGAAGTCGCTCAGTCCTGTCTGACTCTGAGTGACCCCATGGACTGCAGCCTACTGGGCTCCTCCATCCATGGGATTTTCCAGGCAAGAGTACTGGAGTGGGGTGCCATCGCCCTCTCCATTAAGCCATTACATCTTCTTTTATAGTTAAAAAATATCACTTAAGTGCCAAGACTATATCTACATACCATAAGACACTTCACTAAGATGTGAAAAAAAGACATATCAACAGAATGGGAGATATGGAGGAAAGGAATTCCCTCATATAACTATTAAGAAGGGCCCCCAAAAGGCCTGTTTGCCTAAAATTTCACTTTTTCCCCACGGTGCTAAAAATTTGACATCAAAATTACTTTTCACCCATGGCTGATTCACGTTGATGTATGGCAAAAACCACCACAATATTTTAATGTAATTAGCCTCCAATTAAAATAAATAAAATTTTAAAAATTATTAGTTTTAAGAGAGTATTCTCTGTTAACATCAAATACTCTGAGAGGAAATTTACTGTCAATCAGTTACATTTTTGTATTAGTGTGCCAATACCTTTTCAAATAACAGCTGGCTATGAACAGTGTAAGTGCTTAGGAAATGAAACAGATGTGATTAAGAATGCAGAAAATGAACCACAACTTTCCCATTTTCCTCTTTGATTACTATAAGTAGAACTTTATAGTATTCTCTATTCCCAGATTTATGATTTATTTATAATAGTAATTTTCAATGGGTGGACAACAGCATCTCTTTGTAAGTTTAAAAGGTCTCTGGCCCTCCCAGCACATGTTGGGCTCCTAAGCAGCTACTGCAGAGGATTCAGGTCTCAGTCACTGAGGAGGAGGAGGCTCCCAGTCCCTGTGCAACATTCATCACCTTACTGGACACTGGTGAGGGAGTGAGAGCATCACCTCCATAGCCTTCAGAGAAGACAAAGGCATTGTCACCTCAGCTGCTGCTGCCATTTTCGCCTGCATCTGCTTGCTGAATTCTCAGTCATCCACCGTGAACCCTGTTTATAGTCCCTTGCAGTCCTGTGGCTCCTTATGGCAACCCAAAGAACATGGCTTACACAAGTTATCCCACAGCCTATCCAATTGCAGCCCCTGCTTACAATCCCAGCCTGTACCCTGCCACTAGCTCCCCTTATGCTCCAGCAACTCTGCTGATGAAATAGACCTGGCTAGAGAACTCATCTTCCTGTGCCACTGAAGGTACCTATTTCTACCTCCCAGTGGACACCAGGACCGAGAGCCAAACTTACCAAACATCCTCTGCAGCTTTCAGATATACAGAGGGGACACCATACAAGGTCCCACCAACCCAGAGTAATACTGCCCTGATCCCCCTACTCCTCTTCACCCAATCCCTATCAGATGGTCATGCATCCAATCATAAGTGCCTACCCCTAGCAGAATCTGTATGTCCTGGGAGCCTAGGACACAAAGCTGGTGTATGCTGCCCAGGCTTATGTCATCCACTACACCATGGTCATCCAGCCTAACAGTACTCACTCTGCCATCTACCAGACACCAGTAAACCCTCCCAGTACCAATGTCATGGCCATGGGCATGGTGGCTGGCACCACCGTGATGATGTCAACATGTACCCTGCTGACTGCATCACAGCACACAGCGATTGGGGCATACCCTGTCTTCATGCCAACATACAGGGCACAAGGGATCCTTGCATACAGCTATATATATGCCCCACACTGGTGAAGCCTGCAGCCCATCCAAATCTGGAGTCACACATTTGTATGCAGCTACTTATGGCAGAAAGTGAAGAGGAACTAAAATGCCTCTTGAAGAAGGTGAAAGAGGAGAGTGAAAAGTTGGCTTAAAGCTCAGCATTCAGAAAATGAACATCATGGCATCTGGTCCCATCACTTCATGGGAAATAGATGGGGAAACAGTGGAAACAGTGTCAGACTTTATTTTTGGGGGCTCCAAAATCACTGCAGATGG
>NW_011381944.1:6461-15680 GCF_000754665.1 Bison bison bison
GCATCACTGACTCGATGGACATGAGTTTGAGTGAACTCTGGGAATTGGTGATGGACAAGGAGGCCTGGCATGCTGTGATTCATGGGGTCACAAAGAGTTGGACATGACTGAGTGACTGAACTGAACTGAACTGAGCTCAAATCCTACACAGGTTCTGGAGCAGTACCACTTCTATTTGCAAGAGGAGACAACAGAAGTGTAAGTGTCATTTTGTGCATCTTTAATGGTTTCGGTTTTTAATTTTGGCTTTTGTAAAAGCTGCTTTTTCTAATCTCCTGCCTCTCCCCACTCTCCCCCTCTGAGGTGCTGCCCTCCCAATTCCACTCGCCCTCCTACTTGACCAGGCACATCCTCTCTCTTCTTCTTTCCTTCCCCAAGGCATCTAGTCCCTAGAAGCCTAGTTTAGCGGCAGGCAGAGAGTGGGGTCTCTTACAGTGGTTCACCTGAAGCCATGATTTACTTTGAAGAGCATAATGAATGTGACCCTCAGGTCCAGCGTAGGAACTCAGCTGTTAAGCAGGGGGATTTTAATTTTTTTTTTAATTTTTCTCAAGAAAGATTAGTTTAAGACATTGCCATATGCTGATACAAATGAAATATCTTCTGAGAACCATCACATCAGACCGGAACAAAACCATCTGATTTGATAGGAGTGTTAATAGTAGCTTAATAATACCCCAGATGAGAACCTAGGAAAACCAGATCCTTTCTTTGGGAGAACTTGGGGGGAGGTAAGGGGAACACTGTGGGAAGGCAGAGGGAAGAGGGTCGAGAGGCACATGCCTGCTGGCATTGGTTTGTAAGATCTCTGGTAGAATTGTCTTGGCCTGGACCCTCTAGTTTGCACAGTGATGTTAACTGACCTGGCACTTCTTCAGAAGGTGATTTTGACTCAGACCTGCCAAGCAGCTGCAAGATGGTGGGATCCCAGCCTCCCAAAGCTTTGGAGGCCAGCTGCCCTCTGTAATCCAGACCTTAGTCTTTGAGCCCTCATGGATACACTCTGATGAGGAGCTTGCTCCTGATTAGAGTGGAAACTTATGGCATTTCTCTCCTTTCCCTTTCTCAGTGCCATGGCTCACCCTGGGGCTCATTTGCCTATGGCACTGACAGACAGGCCAAGTTCTTAGTTATCTTGTGCCATTCACCACCAAAGTGAAGGAATCACATTCTAGGTGGGTGCTGGTGGCTCTGAAGGTCAGGATAGTGAAGGAAAAGCAATAACAATAAACATTTCATTGACTCATTGAACTGAAGGGATCTTAGTAATCATCTCAACCATTCCCCTATTTGAAATGAGAAAAAAGAGGCCCAGAAATGAGGAAAGGACTTCCCTAGACATTGCAGTAAGTTAGCATTAAATGCAGCCTTTCTGCCTGGAGCACATTGTCCAGGAAAATTTACCTAGGGATGGATTGACTTGGTTTTGTAAAAATGAAGTCAGCAGCGCCCACATCTGGTGAGCTCTGGAATGATCTCTGGGCTTTTGCTTCTGCTCTTTTCCTCCATGGATTTCAAAGGCACAGATTGAAGAGTGGGCGGAGGTCACATGGGGACAAATTGAAGGAACAGGAATTGCAAATGATGAAACAGCATTTGGAAATTCTGTGAAGACATCTGGAACTCTCATCCTGTATCTGACTCCAGCTCTAGGAGAAGGTGGACTGGCTGAAAAGGAGCCCATGCTTTTAAGAAAGACAGTAGTCTCTCATGCTGAGAGGAGAGGAGAAGTAGACATGGTGTCTCCTGAGAGAATAGAATCCCTGAGACAGGAGGGCCTATTACTGTTAGCCAGGATCCCAACTGTCTAACACTGCCCACCCTGCACTCAGCACTTGGCTAGGCTGGCAGCCTCTTTGGGGGTGGAGGGCAGAAGAACATTTTACTGTACAAAATTGGATCATTGATATCATTTAGAATTTAAATAACTCTCTTCATTTTAAATTCATGCATACCTATGCCTACTGCTCATATCTCCCTAAAGGAGGAAATAATCAGGAAATCCCTCTGTCAGAAGGACCTCAGAGGCTATATGGCTGTTGCTAGGGGTGCACAGCACAGCAGCATCCTTGACTCAGGTTTTCTGTGGAAATACAGAATGAGTCAGGATAAGCCCCACTGTTCTAAGCAGTCTGCTTGGGAGTGCTAGAGAGGTTTCATTTTAAAACAATAAATAGTTTTCTGGTGTTAATCCTTTTTTTTTTTTTGCAAATATCTCTTCCTACTCTCTGGTTTTATAAGGGTGGGTGACAGTTGTTTTAAATGATGTTATGCATGTTTAGAAAATTTCATAAGAATAATAATAATGATTATAAAAATGATAATAGGAAACCTTTGCATTCGTCATGTGCTTCATAGACTTCAGAGCACTTCACAGCCTGTAATTTACTGGCCTTGAGAGAAAGACAATGTCAGAGTTATTTCATCCATTTGATAAATGAGGAAACTGGTTCTATTTAATAGAAGGAAAAGAAACTTTCCCAAATGAGTATAATGCTGGTATCCCAACAGGCTTCCTTGAACCCTCATATCTCCAGATGAGCCAGGGCAGAACCACAGAGAGGAGGGAAAAGGAGACCTAGGAATGACCTTTTTACCTTTGTTCATTCTATATTAGTAAGTAAAAACTAACATCTAGTGCCTAACAGTTTTTCACAAAGCAGTTTCATATCTATCATCTGGTTTAACCTTGTGAAATATATTATTTTCTCATTTGATCCATGAGGAAACTGTGACTTGGAAAAGAAGAGTGACATACTCATAAGTGGCAGAGCCATTTGAATCTCATTCTATGGCCACTTTTCCTCCAGTTTGACTCCACACAAGGGCATGTGTACTGAAACATTGATGCTCTATACCTTCTCCTAGCCCTTGTATGTAATTTAAGATCAAAGACAGACTCAAAGGCAAAACCAAGGTGTGGAAAGGCTGTGGTCTGGAAAAGCACAGGCCCAGTACCCCTTTCACAGTTTGAACACTGGAGATCCAGTTCAGCTGCCCTTACCCTCTTGCTTTGAAGGACATCCTCAAGCCTTGCCAAACTTGGGGAGTCATTGCAGAAGGATTGAGCCCAGGAGAATAAGGCAGTAATGAGGCTGTGGCAGGATGAGCACACCTGGTATGATAAGATATGTCAGGAGTTACCATGGGTATCATCCAAAGATACTGGATGGTGCAGTCGTCAAGCTGGACAGAAGGGTAGAGCTTGAAAGGCCTTGTCATTTTAGGAAGGCCAGAAAGCCAGAGAGGACAAGGGGTATGCCCACATGACATAGCGAGCTGCAGCGTGGCACCAGCAAAGCCTGCTCTCCACCCCCACTCCACTGCCTCTCACTAGTACAACAAGCTTGGTGGGCAGGGTTAGGGGTACAGGTGGTTCCAGTCACCAGTCAACCCTCTTGGCTTCCCCCACTTCTACCTGCTTCCCTTTCCTTAGCTTGGGACCCAGGAAACGAGTCTGTAAGCTGCAGTGCCTCAAAGTGGTAAGTGCCTGAAGTTTAGTCTTTCTGCCACATTTTGGAAAAATGTATTTCATTTCTTCCCCATGGGACAGGGCAGTTGTTGCTCTTCCTCTTTCTCTCCTAGCAGTGACCCTAAAGTTCATATTGAAAAATAACACTCACTGGCCCAGAGTGTTTTGTCTGTGTATGAAGTACTTTTACATTGATTGCCAAAATTCCCATTTTATAGATGAAAAAAAAAAATGTCTCATAAGGCTTAAGAGACTTGCCAAATGTCACACAGCTCATCAGAGAAAGAGCCAGGATTTAGACTCTTCAAATCCTCTGCTCTTCTGCTGGCACCCGCTGGGCCTAGGTGGCAAGCATAAAGAAGAAATGGGGTATTTGTCCCTAAACAGAGGAAGACTCCATTAACCTGGGTAATGCATTCTTCCCAGCTGAGTGGATTTTTATGAGGAGCCCTGGGAACCCAGAGATATTTCTAGCTGGCAACACCCAGAGGATGAGAATTTACAACAAAAGTCCTAGCTTGAGCAAAACACTTTTGGATCATGATGCCTAGGACTGATGACATGTTCCAGGGCAGCCCCAGGCACCTGTACATTGAAAGACCCATGTCTCTGGGAAGCCTGCATACATTTGCTTTCTGACCCTGGAGAGCCTATCTACTGTCCAGACCTAGCAAGTTGGGTCTGGACTTGGTATAGCCCTGAATGACCAAAAGCACATCTGAATCCAGTTCCTTGGCTTGTTTTTTCCATGACTGAAGACTAGAATCTAGAAAGACACTGTGCAGTCCTTCCTCCTCATCCCAACTCTTACTTGGTCACCCAAAGTGTTCCAAGTTTGAGGTAACCCATTCCCAGAGATCTGGGAGTATGTCTTCAGAGAGGATCATTGTTCCAAGTAGCTTTCAGAAATGAATAACATGGAGCATAGAAATAGTGCAGATCTTTTGGTCACCAAGTTCTGGTGTCCTCATTGTGCAGATTGGACTCAGTCAGAGGTCCAACAAGGCACTGGTTGAATCAGGCCTAGAGCCCTGCATGTCAGACCCTCAGCTCTGCTCTGTGGCCAGAGAGGGAGGCCTAGAGGGCATAGCTCTTAGCGTGGTCTTAGTCACAGCAGTGTGGCTAAATTAGTCACTGAGATGTCACTGTGGCATTTGCTCCTCAACTGCTTGGGAATCCAGAGGGGTAGGTTGGTAAGTGGAGGGGCAGGTAAGGAGCAGGCTCTGTGGTGGTGTCCAGCCCCAGGAGAATCCAGGCTAGACTTACCTCCAAAATCTGTATCACAGTGGAGTCTCAGCTAGGCTAACATCGGATTCCACACACCTGAGACTCTGAGAACCCAGCCTCCTATGGGTGTGCCAGTTTGGTGGCAGGATTTGTCTTTTACCTGTCCACATTTCCCTCTAGAAAACTTGTTTCTGAAATTAGGCATGACATGGCTCTAAGATCCAGCCTTTAAATCTGGCTGGCCAGTTTCAACATTCTATAACCAACCTTGCCTGAGTCAGTCTTGGGTCTCACTCCCTCACTTTCTCCAATGGGTATTTTCTATTTTGTGTGCTGCTGAGTTCAGCTCAGTGGCCAAGTGATTGGGACTAGCTGCCACAAAGTCAGAAAGGGAAACTAGAACACTTGCTTCCCTATGGCTCCATCTATAGGCCCTGGGTCTTCTTGCTGTGACAGTGGGGCCCTGTAGCTAGTCCAGCTCATGGTAGAGGGTGCATTTTCATATCTGAAGAGAACAGATATAACAGCTTTGCCAATAAGTACCAGCCCAGAGGACTTAAATGGGTGAAGTCATCCTTGGGCCTGACCCCAGCAAGACCAACATCTCCAGGCTCCAGCCTTCCTCCTCATGTCTGAGAGTCAGGGAAAGAGTGAGACGGGCCAAAAACCACCTTCTTGGGTCAGCCAGCTTATCTGGATCTGTGATGTACTTGCAGCTCTTACCCAAGGGGAAGGAAGGCCAGGCCTCTAGCAATGTGGAATTGCCTCTAGTGACCTTTAATTGCCCAAGGGCCTGTCTCCATCTCCTGACTAGAAGCCATCTGCATCTGTGTTCATATCACATGACTAAGAAACTTCTTTTTGCTGTATGTACAATCCCTGTTAGAGAGTATTGCATATGATTTTGTATTTCTTGAATCATTTTAATCTGTAGGTTGAAATTTGATTTTTTTAAATTAATTTTATTTTATTTTTAAACTTTACATAATTGTATTAGTTTTTATTTTTAAATTTTATTGGAACTCATGTTTTTAAAAGAAAAATATTTAAAATAATAATTAGAAAACTTTGACTGGTATCTTTCAACTAGTTTGATCAAAGAACTTATAGATGTTTCAAAACACAGCCTGGAGTGTAAAGATTGAAAAGCTCTGTGACCTAACTTGTGTGTATGAGTGTAAATCTGGTTTAGTTTGGTTGTTTTAGATTATTTTGGGGTTTTGTTCCATTTTGCTTTGACAATCAGATAGTGATCACTCTAAGGGACCGAAGCCTAGAATTTGTAACTGTGATATTTGCTATAATCTGTAGAACATTCAATAACTATAAAAAACAGTTTCCAAAAACAAAGATTTTCTGATATTCAGAGAATCAAGAATTACTGTTTTAAGAACTCTCATGTATATATCTTCTTACTTAGGGGTCATTTCTTTATCATATAGACTTGGATAATCACTATGGACAAAATAAAGGAGTTAACTAATATGTGATGTAGTTTGCCTCAAGAGTACTTGGCATTTTAAATATTCTAGTCCAATAAGTGAAATCCACCTTCTTAAGCTTATTTTTCCACTCAGGAGTAATTCCTCTAGAGTTTTTTGGTTTTTTTTTTTTTTTGACACACTAAAATAAAATACAGTCATCTCCCTTATCCATAGGGGATATATTCCAAAACCCCTAATGGATGCCTGATATCATGGATAGTACAAAACCCTATATACACTATGTAGTTTTTTATACATAAATACCTATAATAAAGTTTAATTTATAAATTAGGCAGAGCAAAGGATTAAAAACAATAAATAATAAAATAGAACAACTATAATAATATACTATAATAAAAGTTATATGAATGTGGTGGCCCCTCTCTCTTTCAAAATATTTTATTGTACTGTTCTCAACATTCTGATAGTGATGTTAGATGAAAAAATGCCTACATGAGGTGAAATGAGCTGAATTATATAAGAATCATGTGGTAGTATTAGATGAATATTGACCTTCAGGTCTGTCAGAAGGATCATTTGCTTTGGGTTATCCTGGATCACCTAGACAATGTTGACAGTTGGATGTCAGGAGCAGAGGATTTGGATGACTGGGGATCTCAGGCAGGAAGGACTGTAGCAGTGTGAGATTTCATCACACTACTCACGATAGCATTCAATTTAAAACATATGAATGGTTTCTTTCTAGAATTTCCCATTTAATTTAATATCTCTGAAAGATGTTTGACCATGGGGAACTGAAACTGTGGAAGGAGAAATTTCAGATTAGGAGGGACTGCCTTATATACACATACATTAAGAATAAGACACAATCTTAGCAAAAATTAGTTTATGCTCAGATTTTGGCTAATTGATTTATTGCAAAGGTCATAAAGCATATGTATATTCTTAGTTTTTTGGATTGTACCATATACCTCTATAGCATTTTCAGCTAAATATCTGTATATTTTACTGTTCATATACATGGTGGAAACAGCATAGATGAAAAGAGTGAGACTCCACAGTAATAGGAATTTTTGCAATTCTAAGCAACAGATCTGCTTATAGCTTATCAGCTATAAATTCCTGGAGTTGGTAAGTCCAGGAATATATGATGTTGGAAAATATTCGATCCATGTTCTCAATAGTTCTCAATAGTGAATAATTTCCCTCTTCCTTTCAAGGTTAATCTGTCCTCTGTGCTGTCTTAACTGCCGGATTGATTCTCTCCACAAAATGATAACAAGCTTACAGACATCTTTGACTTGTATTTCATTAGGTCAGGAGACCATTGGAAAGTGAACTTTCTATTTCCAGTAACTCAAGCAAATATAGCATTAATTTTGATGAGATAAACTTGAGTCATGTGCTTATCCCTGGTCCAATTATTGTGCCAAAAGGATAGAATATGAATATCCACCAAGTCTTGTTCATGTACTATAAATGTACCTAGAGAGATCAATAATAATAACTAAAACTATATTGACAATAGGTGTTAACTAATCTAATTCTTATGGCAACCCTATGGAGAGTGAGAAACTATTATTCTCATTTTATAGGGGTATGGAGTTGATACAGGGGTTCAGTTCAGTTCAGCAGCTTAGTCATGTTCAACTCATTGTGACCCTCATGGACTGCAGCATGCCAGGCTTCCCTGTCCATTGCTAACACCCAGAGCTTGCTCAAACTCATGTCCATCAAGTCGGTGATGCCAGTAAACCATCTTGTTCTCTGTTGTCTCCTTCTCCTGTTTTCAATCTTTCCCAGCATCAGGGTCCTTTCCAATGACTCAGCTCTTTGCATCAGGTGGCCAAAGTACTGGAGCTTCAGCTTCAGCATCAGTCCTTTCAATGAATATTCAGGACCGAATTCCTTTAGGATTGACTGGTTTGATCTTGCAGTCCAAGGGACTGTTGAGAGTCTTCTCCAACACCACAGTTCAAAAGCATCAATTCTTCAGTGCTCAGCTTTCTTTATTGCCCAACTCTCACATCCATACATAACTACTGGAAAAACCATAAGCTTGACTATACAGACCTTTGCTGGCAAAGTAATGTCTCTGCTTTTTAATATGCCATCTAGGTTTGTCATAGCTTTTCTTCCAAGGATCAAGCATCTTTTAATTTCATGGCTGCAGTCACCATCTGCAGTGATTTTTGAGCCCAAGAAAATAAAGTATGTCTCTGTTTCCATTGTTTCCCCATCAATTTGCCATGAAGGGATAGGGCTGGATGCCATGATCTTCGATTTTTGACTGTTGAGTTTTAAGCCAGCTTTTTCGACCTTCTCTTTCACTTTCATCAATAGGCTCTTTAGTTCCTCTTCACTTTCTGCCATAAGAGTGGTGTCATCTGCATATCTGAGGTTATTGATATTTCTCCCTGAAATCTTGACTCCAGCTTATGCTTCATCCAGCCTGGCATTTTGCATGATGTACTCTGCAGGTAAATTAAATAATAAAGGTGGCAATATACAGCCTTGACATACTCCTTTCCCAATTTGGAACCAGTCTATTGTTCCATGTCTGGTTCTAACTGTTGCTTCTTGACCTGCATACAGGTTTCTCAGGAGGCAGGTGAGGTTTCCTTGTATTTCCACTTCTTGAAGAATTTTCCACAGTTCATTGTGATCCACACAGTCAAAGGCTTTGGCATAGTCAATAAAACAGAAATAGATGTATTTCTGGAACTCTCTTGCTTTTTCCATGATCTAGCAGATATTGGAAATTTGATCTCTGGTTCCTCTGCCTTTTCTAAAACCAACTTGAACAATTGGAAGTTCACAGTTCACGTATTGCTGAAGCCTGGCTTGGAGAATTTTGAGCATTACCTTACTAGTATGAAGGCCACATGAGTTATATTTTAACTCCCAGCATATTCTTTCCTTCATGGCTGAGAGTATAATAAAGCTGGCTTGGATTCAGTTTCAGCACCTTCACCTTGGAGCGGTGTTGGTCCCCTGATCCTCGCTTTTCACTGAATTCTTGTGTCTTTTTTCTCATTCTCTCGCCATATCACACTTTCAGAAACCCTGCTTGTC
>NW_011381944.1:16061-19974 GCF_000754665.1 Bison bison bison
TGAAAGTGAAAAGTGAAAGTGAAGTCACTCAGTCAGTCGTGTCCGACTCTTAGCAACCCCATGGACTGCAGCCTACCAGGCTCCTCCATCCATGGGATTTTCCAGGCAAGAGTACTGGAGTGGGGTGTCATTGCCTTCTCCAGCTTCTATGTTGGGTGCATATATATTTATAATTGTTTTATCTTCTTCTTAGATTGATTCATCGATCATTATGTAGTGTCCTTCTTTGTCTCTTTTAGCTGTCTAAATTTTAAATTCTATTTTATCTGATATGAGCATTGCTACTCTTTTGATTTCTGTTTGCGTGGAATATCTTTTTCCAGTCCCTCACTTTCAGTCTGTATGTGTCTCTTGGTCTTAAGTGAGTCTCTTGTGGAAAGCATACATAGGGGTCTTGTTTTTGTATCCATTTAGCCACTCTTTCTTTGGAGCACTTAGTTCATTTTCATATAAGGTAATGATTTGTATGTATGATCTTATTACCATTTTCTTTATTATTTTTTAATAAGCCTTTTCTTTCTCTTGTGCTTCCTGTCTAGAGAAGTTCTTTTAACATTTATTTTGAAGCTGATTTGGTGGTGCTGAATTCTATCAACTTTTGCTTGTCTGTAAAGGTTGATTTCTGCTTCGAAGCTGGATGAGATCCTTGTTGGATAGAGTAATCTTGGTTATATGTTTTTTTCTTTTCATCCCTTTAAGTATATCCTGCCACTCCCTTCTGGCTTGTAGAGCTTATGTTGAAAGAGGAGCTGTTAGACGTATGGGATCCCCATTGTATAGTATTTGTTGCTTTCCCTGTTTTTAGTGTTTTTCTTAGTGTTTAATTTTTTGTTTGTTTAATTAATATGTGTCTTGGCATATTTCTCCTTGGACTTATCCTATATGGAATGCTTTGAGTCTCCTGGACTTGAGCGGCTATTTCCTGTCCCATTTTAGGGAAGTTTTAAATTATAATATCCTCAAATATTTTCTCATGCCATTTCCTTTTGT
This sequence comes from Bison bison bison, assembly GCF_000754665.1. Lineage (NCBI taxonomy): Eukaryota > Metazoa > Chordata > Mammalia > Artiodactyla > Bovidae > Bison > Bison bison. The sequence continues at coordinate 17,052 of NW_011381944.1, forward strand.
CTTTTCTGGGACTCTATGATTCTAATGTTGTTATGCTTAGTATTGTCCCAAAGATCTCTAAGACTATCATCATTTATTTTTATTATTTTCTCTTTATTCTTTTCTGCTTCAGTTATTTCCACCATTTTACCTTTCAGTTCACTTATCCATTCTTCTGCCTCAGTTACTCTATTGGTTCCCTCATGTATTTTTTTTTTTTAATCTCAGTTATTGTGTTGTTCATTATTTATTGTCTATTTCTTTAAAGTCCTTGTTTAACATTTGTTGCATCTTCTCAATCTATATCTCTAGTCTATTTCTCTGTGCCTCCATTTTATTTTCAATATTTTGGATCATCTTTACTATCATTATTCTGAATGCTTTTTCATGTACACTGCCTAATTCCTCTTCATTTGTTTGGTCTTGTGAGTTTTTACCATCTTCCTTCATCTCTTGCATGTTTCACTGTATTTTTATTTTGTTTAATTTTATGGGTTTGGGGTTTCCTTTCTGCAGGCTGGAAGTTTGTATTTACTTATTTGTGGATTCTGTCCCCTGTGAGTGGGGTTGGACCAGTGCTTTGTGAAGGTTTCCTGGTTTGGGGATTTGGCCTCTGTTCTGGCAGATGCAGATGGATCTTGTCTCTCTGAAGGGCAGTGTCATGTCCAGTAGTGTGTTTTGTGATGTCTATCAGTTTGATACAGCTTTGTATAGCCTGCCAATGTGCAAGGTTGTCTTCCTGTTTTGCTGAAGACTTGGAGTGGGTTGTCCAACCCTGGAGCTTGGTGGCCTTTGGATGAGACTTGGTCTTAGTGTTGTGATGGAGGCTTTTGGGAGTGCTCTCATCAATTAATTTTCCATAGGGTCAGGATTTCTCTGGTGTTTCAAAGTCCTGGGCTTGGGTCTTCTACCTCGACTTCAGGCCCAATTCATTTCTGCAGTACCAGGACCTCACAAATCATGCAGCATAGAAGACAAAACCCAAAGACTATTAGTGAAAAGAACACTCACTAGCCAAGAACACCTAGAGAAATTGACACAAAAATCTTCCAGTATTTCTAGGAAGGTCTCTGAACTTATTGTGGGCAGTGTGGAATCCATGCAGTCTCAGATATGGACTTATTCCAGATTTTACTTGCTCCCAAAGCCCACAGTTCCCTGTACTGTCCCAGTCTCAGGCTAATTGTGGTTATTTAATCTTCTGCACCTGCTGCTGTTTAAGCTAATTCCTTTTCTCTTTTTCGGTTACACAGCCCCTGGTTTCTGCTTTGGTTTTGGGCCTAGCTCTCTTTATATTCCACTCTCTGGTGACTGTTACCTATCCAGACATGAGGGGGGTGAAGGCTGAGGCTTATTAGGGGTCACTTACTCAGTCAGGCTCGGAAGAGTGAGGGGCTTGGTAGCCATAATTGGGATGTATCGAGGAGTGCCTGTGCTGGTAGAGACCTACTGATTTTGTTACAGTCTGAGGCAGGCTGTGCACTCTCCCAGAGGAATTGGCCACAGTCATAGGTCCCTAGGAAGAGTCAAGCTGCTTGGGCTCCCATCAAAATGTGGGCAGCAAGCTGTGCTTGATCACAGCTGGGTGATAAATGACACTTCTTGGGTTAGGACTGCATCTGTGACATTTTGCCTGCTGCCTTTGGCACTTTCCCTGGCTTTGGCTATGGCTATGGCTTATGTTTATCATTCTGGAATCATAAACTGCACTGACATCTAATTCTGTCTGCTTGGGCTCCAACCAGTTTTCAGTTTTGGAGGCCACAGTTGGGTATATAGCCTCTGTCTGTGAATATGTGTAATTAGAGTGTACTGGGCAAAAATGACCTCTTGCAAAACTAGGAGGCCCAATATTTCCCCTGTATTCCCTATGCTGTTACTGTAGCCCACTCAGACTATCGTCATGGTAGCCTATCCCCGTCCTCTCTCTGGGATCCAACATCCATGCCTGAGCCTAAGTATGCCACCCCCGTCTTCTTTTGTGGGCACAGGCATGAGAGCTGATTCTTGGCAGGAAAGTGGTGTTCAGCACTGATCTCTGGTGAATTCTCTATGTTTTTCTTTCTGAGCACTGGTTATTACCCTCTCCTCTGAGGTTCTGAAACTCCCCCTGTCTTGGCTTGTGAGGCGGTTTCCAAGTGTGAGAAAACTTTTCATTCTTCACAACTCCCTCCCCAAAATGCAGATCTTAATCCTGAAATCCTTTGTCTCTCTTTTTATCTTTATATTTTGCCCTGCCTCATTCTAAAGAGATTGACTTGCCTTTTTGGAAGTTTGGAGTCTTCTGCTAGTGTACAGAAGTTTTTCTGTAGGAGGTGCTCCATATTAAGATGGATTTTTGATGTATTTTTTGGGAAAGAAGGTGATTTCCCTGTCTTATTCCTCCACAATCTTTTCTGTCTCTATCCCCAATTCTATTTTTAAAAGAGGTTTTTAACCTACCTTATTATCCAATATTCATACTACACATATACTCCATTTTATTTGAGAAAAATTATTTCTCTCTCCTTCACTGTAAAAAATATTGGATACATACCACAAAGTGTTTGTGGGAACCAAGTGGTTTACAGACAATTGTACTCCAGGAGACAATGCTCATTTGACTCTATTTCTTAAATTATTCTTTAAAATCCACTGTTTTAGAGAAATGCAAATCAAAACCACAAGGAGGTACCACTTCACGCCAGTCAGAATGGCTGCGAACCAAAAGTCTACAAACAATAAATGCTGGAGAGGATGTGGAGAAAAGGGAACCCTCTTACACTGTTGGTGGGAATGCAAACTAGTACAGCCACTACAAAGAAAAGTGTTGAGATTCCTTAAAAAACTGGACATAGAACTGCCTTATGACCCAGCAATCCCACTGCTGGGCATACACACCAAGGAAACCAGAATTGAAAGAGACACGTGTACCCCTATGTTCATCGCAGCACTGTTTATAATA
>NW_011381944.1:20074-20834 GCF_000754665.1 Bison bison bison
GGAATACATTTGAATCAGTTCTAATGAGGTGGATGAAACTGGAGCCTATTATATAGAGTGAAGTAAATCAGAAAGAAAAACACCAATACAGTATACTAACACATATATATGGAATTTAGAAAGATGGTAACGATAACTCTGTATGCTAGACAGCAAAAGATACACAGATATATAGAACAGTCTTTTGAACTCTGTGGGAGAGGGAGAGGGTGGGATGATTTGGGAGAATGGCATTGAAACATGTATAATATTACATAAGAAATGGATTGCCAGTCCAGGTTCAATGCAGGATACAGGATGCTTGGGGCTGTTGCACTGGGGTGACCCAGAGGGATGGTATGGGCAGGGAGGTGGGGGGGGTGTTTAGGGTTGGGAACACGTGTACACCCATGGTGGATTCATGTTGATATATGGCAAAACCAATACAATATAGTAAAGTTAAAAGATGGCGGAGGAGTAGGACGGGGAGAACACTTTCTCCCCCACAAATTCATGAAAAGAACATTTAAACACCGAGTAAATTCCACAAAACAACTTCTGAAAGCCAGCAGAGGACATCAGGCACCCAGAAAAGCAACCCAAGTCTTCGAAAGGAGAGAGAAGAAATACAGCTCCACTCACCAGAACACCGACACAAGCTTCCCTAACCAAGAAACCTTGACAAGCCACGTGTACAAACCCACACAGAGCGAGGAAACGCCACAATAAAGAGAACTCCACAAACTGTCAGAATATAGAAAGGACACCCCAAATTCAGCAA
>NW_011381944.1:21249-22067 GCF_000754665.1 Bison bison bison
AAACAAGATGAAGAGACAGAGGAATACCCAGCAGATAAAGGAACAGGATAAATGCCCACCAAACCAAACAAAAGAGGAAGAGATAGGGAATCTACCTGATAAAGAATTCTGAATAATGATAGTGAATTTGATCCAAAATCTTGAAATCAAAATGGAATCACAGATAAATAGCTTGGAGACAAAGATTGAGAAGATGCAAGGAAGGTTTAACAAGGACCTAGAAGAAATAAAAGAGAGTCAATATAAAATGAATAATGCAGTAAATGAAATTAAAAACACTCTGGAGGCAAAAAAATAGTAGAATAACAGAGGCAGAAGATAGGATTAGTGAATTAGAAGATAGAATGGTAGAAATAAATGAATCAGAGAGGATAAAAGAAAAACGAATTAAAAGAAATGAGGACAATCTCAGAGACCTCCAGGACAATATTAAACACTACAACATTCGAATCATAGGGGTCCCAGAAGAAGAAGACAAAAAGAAAGACCATGAGAAAATACTTGAGGAGATAATAGTTGAAAACTTCCCTAAAATGGGGAGGAAAATAATCACTCAAGTCCAAGAAACCCAGAGAGTCCCACACAGGATAAACCCAAGGCAAAACACCCCAAGACACATATTAATCAAATTAACAAAGATCAAACACAAAGAACAAATATTAAAAGCAGCAAGGGAAAAGCAACAAATAACACACAAGGGAATTCCCATTAGGATAACAGCTGATCTTTCAATAGAAACTCTCCAAGCCAGGAGGGAATGGCAAGACATACTTAAAGTGATGAAAGAAAATAACCTCCAGCCCAGATTATTGTACCCA
>NW_011381944.1:22175-22796 GCF_000754665.1 Bison bison bison
ACTTATCAGTAATTACCTTAAATGTAAATGCGTTGAATGCCCCAACCAAAAGACAAAGACTGGCTGAATGGATACAAAAATAAGACCCCTATATATGTTGTCTACAAGAGACCCACCTCAAAACAGGGGACACATACAGACTGAAAGTGAAGGGCTGGAAAAAGATTTTCCATGCAAATAGGGACCAAAAGAAAGCAGGAGTAGCAATACTTATATTAGATAAAATAGACTTTAAAACAAAGGCTGTGAAAAGAGACAAAGACGGTCACCACCTAATGATCAAAGGATCAATCCAAGAAGAAGATATAACAATTATAAATATATATGCACCCAACACGGGAGTGCTACAATATGTAAGACAAATGCTAACAAGTATGAAAGGAGAAATTAACAATAACACAATAATAGTGGGAGACTTTACACCACCCACACCTATGGATAGATCAACTAAACAGAAAATTAACAAGGAAACACAAACGTTAAATGATACAATAGACCAGTTAGACCTAATTGATATCTACAGAACATTTCATCCCAAAACAATGAATTTCACCTTTTTCTCAAGCGCACATGGAACGTTCTCCAGGATAGATCACATCTTGGGCCATAAATGTAGCCTTG
>NW_011381944.1:23571-24439 GCF_000754665.1 Bison bison bison
AGACTCATCAAGAAACAAAAGGAGAAAAATCAAATCAATAAAATTAGAAATGAAAATGGAGAGATCACAACAGACAACACAGAAATACAAAGGATCATAAGAGACTACTATCAACAATTATATGCCAATAAAATGGACAGCATGGAAGAAATGGACAAATTCTTAGAAAAGTACAACTTTCCAAAACTGGACCAGGAAGAAATAGAAAATCTTAACAGACCCATCACAAGCACGGAAATTGAAACTGTAATCAAAAATCTTCCAGCAAACAAAAGCCCAGGTCCAGACAGCTTCACAGCTTAATTCTACCAAAAATTTAGAGAAGAGCTAACACCTATCCTGCTCAAACTCTTCCAGAATATTGCAGAGGAAGGTCAACTTCCAAACTCATTCTATGAGGCCACCATCACCCTAATACCAAAACCTGACAAAGATCCCACAAAAAAAGAAAACTACAGGCCAATATCACTGATGAACATAGATGCAAAAATCCTTAACAAAATTCCAGCAATCAGAATCCAACAACACATTAAAAAGATCATACAACATGAGCAAGTGGGCTTTATCCCAGGGATGCAAGGATTCTTCAATATCCGCAAATCAATCAATGTAATACACCACATTAACAAATTGAAAAACAAAAACCATATGATTATCTCAATAGATGCAGAGAAAGCCTTTGACAAAATTCAACACCCATTTATGATAACTCTCCAGAAAGCAGGAATAGAAGGAACATACCTCAACATAATAAAAGCTATATATGACAAACCCACAGCAAACATTATCCTCAGTGGTGAAAAATTGAAAGCATTTCTTCTAAAGTCAGGAACAAGACAAGGGTGCCCACTTTCACCACTGTTATTTA
>NW_011381945.1:0-587 GCF_000754665.1 Bison bison bison
AGAGAGAGAGAGAGAGACCATAGCAAAAATCAACAAAGCCAAAAGCTAGTTCTTTGAAAGGATAAATAAAGTTGACAAACCATTAGCCAGACTCATCAAGAAACAAAGGGACAAAAATCAAATCAATAAAATTAGAAATGAAAATGGAGAGATCACAACTGACAACACAGAAATACAAAGGATCATGAGAATACTATCAGCAATTATATGTCAATAAAATGGACAACGAAGAAATGGACAAATTCTTAGAAAGTACAAATTTACAAAACTGAACCAGGAAGAAATAGAAATTCTTAACAGACCCATCACAAGCACAGAAATTGAAACTGTAATCAGAAATCTTCCAGCAAACAAAAGCCCAGGTCCAGACAGCTTCACAGCTGAATTCTACCAAAAATTTAGAGAAGAGCTAACACTTATCCTACTCAAACTCTTCCAGAAAATTGCAGAGGAAGGTAAACTTCCAAACTCATTCTATGAGGCCACCATCAGCCTAATACCAAAACCTGACAAAGATGCCAACAAAAAAGAAACTACAAGGCCAAATATCACTGATGAACATAGATGACAAAAATCCTTAAACAAAA
>NW_011381946.1:0-616 GCF_000754665.1 Bison bison bison
GGAGTTGGTGATGAACAGGGAGGCCTGGCGTGCTGCGATTCATGGGGTCACATCGGACACGACTGAGCAACTGAACTGAACTGAACTGATGCTGGGGAAGACTGAAGGCGGGAGGAGAAGGGCACAGCAGAGGATGAGGTGGTTGGGTGGCATCACCGACTCAATGGACGTGAGTTTGAATAAATTCTGAGAGTTGGCTATGAATAGGGAGGCCTGGTGTGCTGCAGTCCATGGGGTCTTAAAAAGTTGGACATAACTGAGTGACTGAACTGAACTTAAATAATGGATGAGGACTTGAAATTAAATCATAAGCTCAGCTCCAAAAGCTGATGGCCCACTACTTGTTTTGGGGTTACTAAATTTATAATCCAGAATCTATTCTTCTATGTGTCTGACCCAGGATATCAATAATTCAAGGTCTGACTTCAACTACCCATTTCCTCAATTAGTAGACTCTGAATTTTTCCTAAGCCTTTGTTATTTTAGGCTAGTTGCTTCTTCTAACACAATGTACCACTTTTACTAAGTAATAAAATATGCTCAGTATTTTATCCCCTGTGACCTGTCTGACAGTTGTTGGTCACCCTTTGAGACATGAGGTCTTGCTTTTATGATT
>NW_011381947.1:0-567 GCF_000754665.1 Bison bison bison
GACAAGGCAGAATTTGTGGCAGGGAAATTAAATTAGAAAACAGGAGTCTGCTACTTGGTAACCATGATGCCAAACCTATTGGGAGAAAGTTAGCTGATCACTGTAGTTAATCTACTGAAACTATGTAAACTGACAAACGCCACAGTCACTCCAAGGTCCTGAGAATTAAGGCAAATGCTGCTCAGTATTCATGGCCACACATCAGCTCACGTCACCACATATCCCATGAAGGTGGTAGCAACAATCCTGCTCTTGACAAACACATTTCCTCACACTTACATACTCACATTCTTATCTTTGACTTATGGTTTTAAACCAGGTTTATATAAACCCATGAAATATGAAAGAATGAAGGATATGAATTATGAAATATGAAAGAAAGAATGAAAAGACGGAGCCAAAGCAAAAACAACACCCAGTTGTGGATGTGACTGGTGATGGAAGCAAGGTCCGATGCTGTAAAGAGCAATATTGCATAGGAACCTGGAATGTTAGGTCCATGAATCAAAGCAAATTGGAAGTGATCAAGCAGGAGATGGCAAGAGTGAACGTTGACATTTTAGGAAT
>NW_011381948.1:0-606 GCF_000754665.1 Bison bison bison
TAATCACGATGGTGTGATCACTGACCTAGAGCCAGACATCCTGGAATGTGAAGTCAAGTGGGCCTTAGAAAGCATCAGTATGAACAAAGCTAGTGGATGTGATGGAATTCCAGTTGAGCTATTTCAAACCCTGAAAGATGATGCTGTGAAAGTACTGCACTCAATATGCCAGCAAATTTGGAAAACTCAGCTGTGACCACAGGACTAGAAAAGTTCAGTTTTCATTCCAATCCCAAAGAAAAGCAATGCCAAAGAATGCTCAAACTATCGCACAATTGCACTCATCTCACATGCTAGTAAAGTGATGTTGAAAATTCTCCAAGCCAGGCTTTAGCAATACGTGAACCGTGAACTTCCAGATGTTCAAGCTGGTTTTAGAAAAGGCAGAGGAACCAGAGATCAAATTTCCAACATCCTCTGGATCATGGAAAAAGCAAGAGAGTTCCAGAAAGACATCTATTTCTGCTTTATTGACTATGCCAAAGCCTTTGACTGCGTGGATCACAATAAACTGTGGGAAATTCTAAAAGAGATGGGAATACCAGACCACCTGACCTGCCTCTTGAGAAACCTGTATGCAGGTCAGGAAGCAACAGTTAGAACTGG
>NW_011381949.1:0-739 GCF_000754665.1 Bison bison bison
AATGGTTTTTGTAAAATCAGAACATGATTACCTAAGAAACCATGACTCCATGTAGGAAGCTCCTGTTGTCTTTCCTTTCTGTACTATTCACTCTTCTGTTTCCATTTTCTTTATGATGAATCAGCCTTTAACATGCAATGAAAATTCTCAAATGTGTAGGCACTGACAATTTTTAAGTAATTGCAGCTCCTAGTAAAGAAGTTTTCCCATTTTTGAAATTTGCTATTTTTAAACATATCTTAAACATACAAAATTGTTTTGAAGAGAGTTCTGTAGTTTTCTTATGTGAGAAGAGGAATGGCAAAGTTGGAAGCAATTTTTAAGCATATTCTCAACAATCCATTTGAATTTCATTTGTAGGAAAGAGTATACTTTTAAGACACTACAGGACATAGCTTTTTTGCCTCATGCTGGGAATCCAAACAAGTAAGTTGCATTTACATCTCAGCCCCTAACTTGATAAGTGGAATTCTAGATCATTATATTTGCTTGCAAAGAAGTATCAAGCAGTTTTAAAGGTCTGATATTTTTTTTCACTGAGATTTAATTTACATACCAAAAGCTTCACCATTTTAAAGTATACAATTCAGTGGCTTTTAGTATATTTAAAAGGTTGTGCAATCCTCACCACTCCTTAAATCCAAAAAATTTTCATCACCCCAAAAAGAAACCCTACGCTCAGTAGCAGTCACTCCCCTCTCCTCCTTCCCACCAGCCAATGACAACCACTAATGTACTT
>NW_011381950.1:0-738 GCF_000754665.1 Bison bison bison
GGGGAAAAGGAAAGATTTATCTATTTCAATGCAGAGTTACAAAGAATATCATGGAGTGTTAGAAAGTCTTCCTTAGCAATCAATGCAAAGAAATAGAGGAGAACAATAGAATGGGAAAGACTAGAGTCTATTCAAAAAATTAGACATACCAAGGGAACATTTCTTGCCAAAATGGCCTCAATAAAGAACAGAAATGGTATGGACCTATCAGAAGCAGAAGATATTAAGAGGTCTCAAGAATACACAGAAGAACTATACAAAAAACATTTTCATGACCTAGATAATCACAATGGTGTTATCACTTAGTCTCACCTAGAGCCAGACATCCTGGAATGAGAAGTCAAGTGGGCCTTAGGAAACATCACTATTAACAAAGCCAGTGGAGGTGATGGAATTCCAGTTCAGCTATGAGAAATCCTAAGAGATGATGCTGTGAAAGTTTTGCACTCAATATGTTAGCAAATTTGGAAAACTCAGCGGTGGTCACAGAACTGGAAACAGTCAGCTTTCATGCCAATCCCAAAGAAAGGCAATGCCAAAGAATGCTCAAACTATCGCACAATTGCGCTCACCTCACACACTAGTAAATAATGCTCAAAATTCTCTAAGCCAGAGTTCGATATGTGTGACCATGAAGTCCTAGATGTTTAAAGTGGTTTTAGAAAAGGCAGACGAACCAGACATCAAATTGCCAACATCAAGGCAATGGCACCCCCACCTCAGTATCCTGCCTGGAAA
>NW_011381951.1:0-687 GCF_000754665.1 Bison bison bison
CTCAATTGGTAAAGAAGCTACCTTCAATGTAGGAGACTCCTGTTCAATTCCTGGGTCAGGAAGATCCCCTGAAGAAGAGATAGGTTACCCACTGTAGTATTCTTGGGCTTCCCTTGTGGCCCAGCACTTGAAGAATCCTCCTGCAATGTGTGAGACCTGCACACAATGTGTTTGAGCCTTGGGTTGAGAAGATCCTCTGGAGAAGGGAAAGGCTGTCCATTCCAGTATTCTGGCCTGAAGAATTACAAATTCCATACACTGTATGATCCATGGGATTGCAAAAAGTCAGACATGACTAAGCAACTTTCACTTACCCAGAGAGATACAAAATGAGCACTGATGAAAGAAAGCAAAACACATATAGATGGAGAAACATACCATGTTCTTAGATTGGATTAATTGATATAGTTAAAATGAGTATACCACCCAAAACAATCAATAGATTCAATGCAATACCTACAATATTTTTCATAAAACTAGAACAAATTATTTTATGATTTGCATGGAAACACATAAGACTTTGAAGAGACAAAGCAATTTTGAGAAAGAAGAATGGAACTAGAAGAGTCAAACTTTCTGATAAGACTACACCACAAAGATATCAAGAGAGTATGAAACTTGCACAAACATAGAAATACAGACCAATGGAACAAAATATAAAGTCCAAAGATAAATTCATGCACCCAT